>NW_015173216.1:62293-126818 GCF_001447785.1 Gekko japonicus | reverse complement strand
ATCAGCTGCCTGGGGAGGTGGTGAGCTCCCCCCTCACTGGCAGTCTTCAAGCAGCAGCTGGACAAACCCTTGTCAGGGATGCTCTAGGCTGATCCTGCACTAAGCAGGGGGCTGGACTAGATGGCCTCTACGATCCCCTTCCCACTCTTTGATTCAGTGATTCTGTGTGGAGGAGTGCAGAATCAAACCGGGTTCCCCAGACCAGAGCCCGTCGCTCTTCACCACCACACCACGCTGGCTCATGAAGTCTGTACCTCTGTTTGATCCGAGCTGTCTTGTCAACGGGTATGCCCTTTCAATGTGGGATGCTGGGTCATGCCCATGACAAATACAACATACCACCAAATCTTCATATTTACTTTTTGCAGCACCTACCCTACGTATAACCTTTCTTATGTCACCTTTGAGAGAGGCAATCATGTTTATTATTTCCGACGCTACATCCTCTAGTTACAACCAATGTTCCCTCTAAGCTGTGGAGTCTTGGGAGCAAAAATTCTACTTTGTGAGCTACTGACATTAAAGTTGTGAGCGAGTGATTTGGCTACTGCATTAAACTAGTTTGCTCCAGAGCCATCCTTTGTGAGCTAAGGCAAAAATGTGTGAGCCGGAGGCTAAAAAACTGTGAGCTAGCTCACCCTAACTCAGCTTAGAGGGAACACTGGTTACAACCGCCCTTTGAAACTGTACTATTTTGGGACCTTAAGGTCGGAAAATCCTGAAAAGGCTGAGAAATACGTGCTGTATGCTCTCCGTTCAATGTCTGATCCAAACCCCTCCAGTCCTCTGTAGAAAGGGGATCCTGGTTAATTGCTGAAGTTTGTGGAAAGGGTATCGCAGGCAGCGGTTGTAGTTGTTTGTGTGACGTTAGTTAGATATGTAAATAAATGCACACTTGAGTCTCCGGCTGATATCATTACGCCTGGCAAAGGGCCAACTGGCCGTGAAGTTGGTTGTGAGGCACGGCTTTTTTCCTGCGCTCATGTTGGGTGGCTCTCTGATGATCAACCAGCGTGGTGTAGTGGTTAACTGTCAGGCTGGTATCTGGGAGACCAGGGTTTGAATCCCCATTTGTGAAATGGAAGCTCGCTGGGTGACCTTGGGCCAGTCACGCACTCTCAGGCTAACCTACCTCACAGGGTTGTTGTGAGGAGAAAATGGACAAGAGGAGACCGACGTAAGCCACCTTGGGTCCCCGTTGGGGAGAAAGGCAGGGTATAGATGAATTAAATTTTTTAAAAATGATAATGTTATCATTGGGGTATTTGACCCTAATAAAATTAAATAAGACGTGAAGATGCATAGAACATTTAAAAGATCTTCAACAAGAACATTTTGGCATACAAATGTTTGGTGTAAATGGCCAGGGTCCAGCCTACCTGAGGGACCGCCTACTCCCATATGTTCCCCCAAGAGCGCTGCGATTGGGGAGTCTTGACCTCCTTGAGGTTCTAGGCCCCCGGGACACCAAGCTTGCCCTAACCAAGGCCAGGGCTTTTTCGGTGGCGGCTCCTACCTGGTGGAATGAGCTCCCGACGGAGATCCGGAACCCTACACAGTTCCGCAGGGCCTGTAAGACGGAGCTCTTCCGCCAGGCTTATGAGTAGGAGCCGCCGCCGTTGCCACTATACCACCATCGTGGCTTGATTTACCATCTACCTGGCCCTGGCGAGGGCGGATGTTGCCCACAAGAGGAACATTACTCTGGCGTTCCTGCTTTTGTATATTATTCGGCCACCAGTGAGGGACATCGACCGTCTTGATCCTTCAAAATGAAGTCTTAAAATGATTTGTAGAGCACCATTTTAGTCTGTATTTATTAGGGTTTTAATGTAACCTATGTTTTATTTTCGGCGCTGCCGCTTGTTCGCCGCCCTGGGCCGTATGGGTAGGGCAGGATATAAATCCCAAAATAAATAAAATAAATAAGTGCGCGGACTCTAATCTGTGAGAACCGGGTTTGATTCCCCACTGTTGGAAGCCGCCCTGAGCCCCGCTTGTTGGGGAAAGGAGCAGGATACAAGTTGAATTAATTAATTGATCGATTAAATTATACCCCCCCTGAAGTCTTCCCCCTCCCCAAACCCTCCCCTCCCCAGGCTCATTCCAAGATCAGAAAGAAAACAACCTCGACGGGGTCTGATCCTTGAGAAGAAGTGGAAAGGGAGTGGCTTGCAGCTACGCCCAGATTATTCAGTTGGCCCCGTGCCTCAACCCGCCACCCCCGCCAAGAAAGCTGAAGGCGTCCTTGTATCGGTCGGCCCTTCCTAGCAGCCTTCCTTGGAACGCGTACAAGGCTTCTCTGATAAGCCCAGCCAGGTGTTCCTCCAGGGAGATGTGAGGCCGCCAGAGCTCCCACAGCAAGAGATGTACTGATGAACTGGCTTTCCCTGGCACGCAGGCGTCTGCAGCTGCACGCCGACACGGGGAGAGTGCCCGCACGGGCTCTGCAAAGAGCGTCCCGGAGGCTTGTTTCAATCGTTGCGGTTCTTTGTTCGAAAAGTGACCATGGGAGCAGAGTTGGCTGTAGTCATGCACGCCTTGGGGATATCCAGAGTTCACCGTTTGCACATAGTTGCTGCCTTCTAGGTTGGACTACTGCAACACACTCTACCTGGGGCCGCCCTCGAAGACAACGTGTGGAATTAAACTGCTGCAAAACGCAGCTCCTCATCTTTTGACTGGAACGAGTTGTTGCGAACCTATGACTCCTGGCTGAAAGGCGTTTCACGAGTGGCCTATTGGTGGACTCAATTCAAAGTGCTGATTCTCACTTTTAAAGGCAACGCTGGGACCCAAGTATCTGAAGGACTGCCTTTCCATCCAGGGACCAATTACATTTCTTGCTCACTGTTCGGACAAGTTTGTTCTCCCTCATGGGGGACTGCATGGAAGCTTCAGTTGTTACCCAAAAATGGCATCCAAGGGTTTAACTCCCAGAAGTACAACTAGTCTCCAGGTTACAGAGATCAATTCCCCTAGAGAAAATGGCTGCTTTGGAAGCAGGGGTCATTTCGTAGAAAAAGAGGTGCAGGAGCTCATTAGTATAACTTATTAGCATATGCCACACCGGAAGTGTGTCAGAAGGCAACACCCACTGCTCAGGCTCCGCTGGACTGTTTTGGACTGCTAGATATTGGGGGGGGGGGAATGGGCAGATCTGTCCTCAAAGAGGAGGGAGAGCTTGTACCTGAATAAAACTTGGTCTTAAAGGTGCCACTGGACTGTTTTGGACCGGGGTGGGGGGGGGGGAGCTCTGCAGCTTACCTGGCTGCTTCTTGCTCTGACGGAGGGCGGCTGGGAGCAGGGGGCGGGGCTTGTTGCATGTGCCCGCCCTCTGGGCTCTTTACTGCCGGACCTCCGCTCCTGTGTGCTCCTGCAGGAAATGACCCCTGTTTGGAAGGTAGAATCTATGGCCTCATACCCCTCTGAGGTCCCTTGTTGGCAAATAAAAATAATAATGCCGCAGACACGTGTGAATTATTTAAGGGAGGGTTACACTGGCTCCCTATTGAATTCCGAATCCGTTTCAAGGTGCTGGTGCTTATCTTTAAAGCCCTATCCGGCCAGGAGTCAGCATACCTACAAGACCACCTCTCCCCATATGAGCCCCGGAGGGCACTGAGGTCCACAAACCAACATCTTTTGGTAGTCCCCAGCCCCAGGAACGTCCGATTAGCCTTAACCAGGGCATCAGTTGGGCATCAGTTTTCCCTAGGGTTGCCCCCCCCCCCCCCGGTTTGCCAGGGATCCCCCATTTTGGGGGGGTTCTACCCGCCGCCGGCCATCTGGCCGGTGGGGAAAGCCCCACTCCCAACACCCACAGCCACCCATCTCTCTCCCTTTAAGTGTGTGGAGCCCATGTTTCCTCCCAAGCCTGATCTCCGCAAGCTTGCAGGGAAATGCCAACTTCGTGCTCTTAAAAGGGAAATGCGGCTGCTCTTAAAGGGGAAACGCCGGCTCCTGCATTTAAAAGGGAAACGCCGGCTCCTTTAAGTGCAGGGAACTGCCGTTTCTGGAGATCTGGCGCACGGGCGGGGGGGGCGGATGTCCCCAACGTGACGTCATCACGTCAGGGATGCCCTGCCCCCTCCAGGAACGCCCCCAAAGTCCCCCGCTGGGGGTGGAAGATGGACTTGGCAACCTAGTGTTCCCCCACCTGGTGGAATGAGCTCCCTTATGAAATCAGGGCCCCGCGGAACTGCAAGACAGAGCTCTTCCACTGGGCCTTTGGTTGAGGCAGCAGACGTCCCCCTCCCCTCCAGCGTTTTTTGGCCATTCATCCACCAGTGTCCTGATCCGGACTGGACATCTGATGAGATAGTGAATTGCGTTAACAATCTGACCTCCTTGTTTACATGGTATTTTACGACATGATATTATTAGGTGTAAATTATTTTAATGTTATTTTAATAGTATTATTTCAACTGTTGTACACCACTCTGAGCCCGTTTGGGGAGGGCAATATATAAATCTAATAAAATAAACAAAATAAACATAGAGGAATAAAACAACAAAGGGTCTGATTCAGTATAAGGCTGCTTCACGCGTGTTCATATGTTGTCTAATTCCGGGGTCATTTCGTAGAAAAAGAGGTGCAGGAACTCATTAGCATAACTTATTTGCATATGCCACACCCCCTGGCATAACCGGAAGTCTGTCAGAAGGCAACGCCCACCGCTCATGCTCCAGTGGACTGTTTTGGATTGCTAGCTATGGGGGGGGGGGGAACGTGCAGATCTGTCCTCACAGAGGAGGGAGAGCTTGTACCTGAATAAAACTTGGTCTTAAAGGTGCCACTGGACTGTTTTGGATTGCTAGCTATGGGGGGAAGCTTTCGTGTGCATGCACCTGAAAACTTATGCGCACAGAAAGAAGACTTGGTCTGAAAGGTGCCAGTGGACTGGTTTGGATTGCTAGGTATGGGGGGGGGTGCAGATCTGTCCTCACAGAGGAGGGAGAGCTTGTGCCTGAATAAAACTTGGTCTTAAAGGTGCCACTGGACTGTTTTGGATTGCTAGCTATGGGAGGGGGGGGAGAAACATGCAGATCTGTCCTCGCAGAGGAGGGAGAGCTTGTGCCTGAATAAAACCTGGTCTTAAAGGTGCCACTGGACTGTTTTGGACCGGGGGGCCGGGGGGGGCTCTGCATCTTACCTGGCTGCTTCTTGCTCTGACTGAGGGCTGCTGGGAGCAGGGGGCGGGGCTTGTGGCATGTGCCCGCCCCCCTGGGCTCTTTACTGCCGGAGCTCCGCTCCTGTGCACTCCTGCAGGAAATGACTCCTGATATAATTCAATCCATGATTCTTTGGATCCCAGCCTAGGGTTTCCAGCTCTGCTTTGGGTAAACACCTGGAGATTTCGGGGGTGGAGCCTGAGGAGGGCGGGGTTTGGGGAGGGGAGGGACTTCAACAGGATGCAGTGCCACAGAGTCCACCCTCCAAAGCAGCCATTTTCTCCAGGGGGGACTGAACTGATCTTGGCCATCTGGAAATCCACTACAACAGCGGGAGATCTCCAGGTGCCCCCTGGAGGTTGGCAACTCTAACCCCGTCCGTTACTGAGCTCTCCTAAACTTTAATTCAAATTGACATCCCCTGGGGCTTTGAGTAGACAATACTGACTCGGTGGACCCACGGTCTGATCCCGTATCAGGCCACCGTCATTAGCGGGCCCAGGTAAGTGTGATTTCTGTAGGAAGGTCTGACCTCGACTCTGGACTTCAAGATGTACATAGGTGGGCATCTGTATTCCCTCTAAGCTGAGTCAGTGTGAGCGAGCTCACCGTTTTATAGCCTCCGGCTCACCCATTTTTGCCTTGGCGCAGGAAGGGATGGCTCCAGAAGAGCAGACTAATTGTCTGCAGCGGCCAAACGGCTCGCTCACCACTTTAATGCCAGTGGCTCACAAGGCAGAATTTTTGCTCCCGAGACTCCACAGTGTCGTGTCTGCTGACCGCCACCAGGGGGCAGCGAATACCCCAGAGCTTGACTCTGGAAGAACAATGGGGCCTAGGCTCCTGGTCCCTCCACTGGGGGACCAATGGGACCGTGGCGGGAGATTTAAACCCACCAACGGGACCTAGGGGTGTGTCCCCAGGTAAGGATATAGTTGGCCAGCCGGCCGTTTGTTTTTGTCTTTGTTGTGTACCAGTAATGTGTGCAGGGTATCATGCGTGCCTCAGCGGGTCTTCCATGCGGCTAACCCACTACACAATAACAGCTTAGAGGGAGCATTGGTGGACGTAGTCGTGCTGCAGAATGGAGACTGCAGGGTGGCGAGCAGGGAAGAGGAATGTTTTTTAAAAATGTGTCATTTGTTTCAGTAGATCGCATACATTAGAGGACGTGCCTTGTGAACAGCCCTGGAGGGAAACATCCTATGGGACTCCGTCTCAGTTCGTGTTAACGTCGTTTATGTGTCTCGGAGAAGTTGCATGTCAGTGCGGGTGCTTTTATTGTCCTATAAAAGACGGCAGCCTACGCCAAGCCATGAGCTGGTTCATCGGGCCTGCGGTCAAATAAGACGGCCTAGGTTTGAGTCCTGCCACTGCTAGTTGTAGCTACTCACGGAGTAAGGTAAAGGAAGAGGTTCCCTTGCTCGAAAGCCAGTCGAATCTGACTCTAGGGTTGCGGTGCTCATCTCTGTTTCAAAGCCGAAGAGCCAGCGCTGTCCGAAGACGTTTCCGTGGTCATGTGGCCGGCATGACTAAACACCGAGGCGCACGGAACGCTGTTCCCTTCCCACCGAAGTGGTACCTATTTATCTACTTGCAATTTCTTGCTCTCGAACTGCTAGGTTGGCAGGAGCTGGAACTAGAGACAGGAGCTCACTCCGTCATGTGGCACACTCGGTCTCGAACTGCTGAACTACCGACCTTCCACAGCCTGCAGTTCAGCGTCTTAACCCCTTGAGCCACCGCAGCTCCTACTCACGGAGTAGCAAAAGACAAATGTCATTTGTCCCCCTTCTACCAGGATGTCCTGTGGTTTTCTGTGTACCATAAGTATGCCGGAACTCCCTTGCAAACTGCAGGGAAAGTAGGCCCACACGGAGTAGGTCAGAATGAGTCCTGGAAGACTCCCCCTGCTGGGCGTCTGTCTCTTGCTCAGCGGCAGTCAGGGTGCGATCCTGCCAGAGCTCCGCCAGCCCCTGTGCCCGCCCCCGCAGGAGCGACGCCGTTTGATCTCTCTTCCTCCTCCTCCGTTCCCTCTGTAATTATCAGAGCATCATCTCTCATAAACGGAATCAAACGAGATTTATTGCAAAGCTGCAGCAAAGCCTGGATGTCTTCTCCAGCGAGCGTAGGAGTCGGGTTGGCGTGGGTAAGGTTCCCATCGTCATTCGCCTGGCCGTCTTCCAGTCAGAGCTGGAAGAAATGCTGAAATTTCATTTTCTGCCGTTGGCACTGAGCACGTCAATCTTCCCCCTGACTCCTCCGGTGTGCCTGATCGATAAGATAAAGCAGAGCCAATCGCTGCATTGCCCGTGGGCCAAGATCTGCAGTGAGCGGCAGGCAGGTGAGGGAGATCCACGTTGCCAAGGCCTCCGAGGTCATTTCCTGTCTCTTGCATTCTTTCGTCTCTTGGCAGGCCCCGCCCCTTCCTTAGAATGCCCCTTTCTCACAGGGCTCAGGAAGGCCATGATAGACAGATGATCTATAGATAGGTGGGTAGGTAGGTAGATCGGTAGGTAGCAGTGTTCCCTCTAAGCTGAGTTAGTGTGGGCTAGCTCACAGTTTTTTAGCCTCTGGCTCACTCATTTTTGTCATAGCTCAGGAAGAATGGCTCCAGAGCAAACTAATTTATACAATAGCCAAATCACTTGTTCACTGCTTTAATGCCAGTAGCTCACAATGTAGAATTTCTGCTCACAAGACTCCACATCTTAGAGGGAACATTGGTAGGTAGGTAGGTGGATGGATGGATAGAGATTTATTTATTATTTTATTTTATTCTGCCCTCTCCGCAGACAGGCTCAGGGCGGGTTACAAAGTCACATAACGTCAGCAACAATAGTTATAATGATTAAAACAGTAATTTAAAACAGTAGTAGAAACAGGAATCAAGGTTCATATATTCATTTTAGGCTGATCGCAGCGTTAAATAGGGGGTTCCATGGATGAGCATACCCCGTCTAGTGATCAGCTCTCCTTTATTCGTGATTTCAGCAAGAACAAGACAAGACCCCGGAGCCTCAGCTCTGTTAAGTAGCGTGCAATTGCCACACCCAAACACACCCCAGTCCCAGGGATAGGCTATTTACAAAACATAGCTCGTGGTTGCTGAACTGCAGGCTGTGGAAGGTCAGTAGTTCAGCAGTTCGAGACCTGAGTAGCTGCATGACGGAATGAGCTCCCGTCTCTAGTTCCAGCTCCTGCCAACCTAGCAGTTCGAAAGCAAGAAATTGCAAGTAGATAAATAGGTACCACTTCGGTGGGAAGGTAACAGCGTTCCGTGCGCCTTGGCGTTTAGTCATGCCGGCCACAGGACCACGGAAACGTCTTCGGACAGCGCTGGCTCTTCGGCTTTGAAACGGAGATGAGCACCGCAACCCTAAAGTCAGATTCGACTGGCTTTCAAGCAAGGGAAACCTTTACCTTTACCTTTTTACTACTAGATTGGTTACTTTCAGAGTCCTGGCAGGCTATTGTTCTTGTGCTCCAAGCACAGCCAGTCTCTGGGGGGACAGACCTGGAATGATTCAATCCCAATACATAACACACAGAGCCTGCGATGTCAGTAGGGGAGTCCAGAGATGGGCGGCGGAACAGCTCCGTTTTACAGGCCCTGCTGTGGAATTGTAATAAATCCCGCAGGGCCCTGATCTCGAGTGGGAGCTTGTTCCACCAGGCCGGGGCCACGGCAGAAAAGGCCCCGCCCCTGGTTGAAGCTAGTCGGACATCTTTGGGGCTGGGGACAACCAGAAAATGTTGGTTGATTGAGCGCAATGCTCTGCAGGGCACCTACGGGGAAGGACGATCCCGAATATATGCAGGTTCCTGGCAGTATTGGGCTTGGAAGGGTAACACCAGAACCTTGAACTGGATCTGGTACTCTATCAGCAGCCAGTGCAGTTGGTGCAGCCCTGGCTGAACGCGAGCCCATGCAGGCATCGCCACCAGCATGTGTGCCACCACATCCTGCCCTAGCTGCAGTTTCTGGGTCAGGTTCAAGGGCAGCCCCATGTAAAGTGAGTTACAGCAATCTAGTCTGGACGTGACCCTTGCATGGGTCACAATCAGTGTTCCCTCTAAGCTGAGTTAGTGTGCGCTAGCTCACAGTTTTTTAGCCTCTGGCTCACACATTTTTGTCTTCGCTCAGGAAGGAGCAAACTAATTTATGCAGTAGCCAAATTGCCCGCTCACAACTTTAATGCCAGTAGCTCACAGAGTAGGATTTTTGCTCACAGGACTCCATAGCTCAGAGGGAACATTGGTCACAATAGCTAAATCCTGGGCAGGCCCTCCTGTCTTCCGCCGTCCTCTGAAGTTGGCTCAATTTCATGTTCGTTGCATCGATGACACTGTCTAACCATCTCATCCTTTGCCGTCCCCGTCTTCTTTGACCTTCAATCTTTCCCAGCATCAGGGTCTTCTCCAGTGAGTGCTCCCTTCTCATTTGGTGGCCAAAGTATTTGAGCTTCAGTTTCATTATCTGGCCTTCCAGGGAACAGTCAGGGTTGATTTCTTTTAGGATTGACTGATTTGATCTTCTTGCAGTCCGAGGGACTCTCAAGAGTCTTCTCCAGCACCATAGTTCAAAAGAATCTATTCTTCGGCGCTCGGCCTTCCTTATAGTCCAACTCTCGCAGCCATACATGACTACTGGGAATACCATTGCTTTGACCATGCGGACTTTTGTTGGCAGGGTGATGTCTCTACTTTTTATCATGCTGTCTAGGTTCGCCATCGCTTTCCTCCCAAGGAGCAGGCGTCTTTTAATTTCATGGCTGCAGTCACAGTCTGCGGTGATCTGGGATCCCAGGAACGTGAAGTCTGTCACCACTTCCACGGCTTCCCCTTCTATTTGCCAAGGAGTGATGGGGCCGGATGCCATGATCTTAGTTTTTTTGATGTTGAGTTTCAAGCCCACTTTTGCGCTCTCCTCTTTTACTCTGAGCAGGAGGCTCTTTAGGTCCTCTTCACTTTCTGCCATTAGAGTGGTATCGTCTGCTGATCTTTTCCCCAGCTATCTTAATTCCGGCTTGTGATTCACCCAGGCCAGCATTTCACATGATGTACTCTGCGTATATATTAAATCCTAGCCCGCTCCAATCAGGGGGCTAGGTTCCCGGCCGAGAGCCTATGGGACTCTCGGCCACTGTAAATAACCTATTAGGTAGTAGGGGTGTGTTTTGGGTGGCGGTTTCTCAGGGGATATAAGCCAGCCTTCAAGCCAGCCCAGGTTGTCTTGTTCCTGATTGAATAAAGTACGCTTTGCTGAAATCACTCTCCGTCTGCGTACTTTTCAGTTGCCTGACCAGCTGTAGACAGAAGGCCAATGAAGCAACGGCAGCAACCTGGGCCTCTGTCGAAAGAGAGGACTCCAGGAGCACCCCTAGACAGACGGGCGGACGGACGGACAAGGGTTGCCAGGTGGGGGGTGGGGTTGCCAGATCCAGGTTGGGAAACTCCTGGAGATTGGGGGGTGGAGCCTGGGGAGGACAGGGACCTCAGTGGGGGGCACAATGCCACAGAGTCCCCCCTCCCAAGCATCCATTTTCTCCAGGGGAACCCATCTCTGCAGTCTGGAGAGGAGCTGTGAGCCCGGGGGATCTCCAGGTCCCACCTGGAGGATGACATCCCTAATCAGAACTTTGGTCACGTGGCCAAATCTAGGCAGCGTTAGGCTGAAACGGTACGTTTTATCACACACCCTTTTCCTTTTGGGTCTGGGCCACAGGGCACTGACAGTGAGGAAGTTTCTCCTGATATTTAGCTGGTAACGACTCCCTTGTAATTTCCACCCATTAGACCTAGTCTTGCAATCCGGAGCAAGAGAGAATAGATCCGCTCCATCTTTTGCATGACAGCCCTTCAAATACTTGAAGACTGCCATCATGTCCCCTCTAAGCCTTCTCTTTCCCAGGCGAAACAGACCCAACTCTTTCAGCCTTTCCTCATAAGATTTGGATTCCAACCCTCTCGCCATCCTGGTTGCCCTTTTCTGGACACGCTCGAGCTTGTCAACATCCTGCCTAAAATGTGGCGCCCAAAACTAGACACAGGACTCCAGGTGAGGCCTGACCAGAGCAGAATAGAGCGGAACGACCACCTCCCGTGAAGTCCTCCTGCATCCACATAGCTATTCTGCTCCACCTCGGCATCTATCTATCTATCTATCTATCTATCTATCTATCTATCTATCTATCTATCTATCTATCTATCTTATTAGACTTATATCCCTCTCTCCCCGCATTGCAGGCTCAGGGTGGGTTACATCAAATTTGATAAAAAATACAATATACACAATTAAGACAATTAAGACAATTAAGACAATTAACACAATTAAAACACTAGTAAACTACAATAACCGTCACCTGGTGCCGTTGTCA
Source organism: Gekko japonicus (assembly GCF_001447785.1). Classification (NCBI taxonomy): domain Eukaryota; kingdom Metazoa; phylum Chordata; class Lepidosauria; order Squamata; family Gekkonidae; genus Gekko; species Gekko japonicus. Next base: position 115,263 of record NW_015173216.1, on the reverse strand, counting down.
TTGACATTAAAACCTCACAGATGCCAACTCTGGTATGCAGTTCTGACCCACTGAGGGGAGGCCCAGTAAAGAGAGAGGGACGTCTGTTGCCCTAGCTAAGAGCCTGGCGGAAGAGCTCCGTCTCGCAGGCCCTGCGGAACCGTAAACGGTCCCGCGGGGCCCTGCTCTCGTATGGGAGCTCCTTCCACCCCGTAAGGGCCAGGGCTGAAATCTGAAAACTACCGGTGCATCCATCTAATGCCATCCTTCAGTTGTCCACTTTCCAAGTTCCCCCCTTCTTTGCTCTGGCCTTTCCCAGACCTGCCTTGCTCTCATCTTTGCAGAAAGGTCATAATCCAAGTGGCTTAGCACCCCATTTGGGTAGGAAGATGGGCATTTTTTATTTTTTTTAATATATATATATAATGGCAGATAGAAGTGAAAGATAGAAGTGAGGTTTAATATTGTTTATGTATATTAGGTGAAGCAATCATAGCATATCAGTTATATATGGGGTGTGAAATGTGGTTTGGGTAATGAATTAATTCTCCGGGTAGATGAAATTAATTAAGATGTGATTAAATGTAGATCTAGGTTAGAATATAGTTTTTTGGGGGTTTTTTAATGTATTTTGAGTTACGTTTATAGGCTTGTATTATATGATGAACCTTCTGGACAGATGAAATTATTTGAGACATATTTACTTTAGTTATGTTTATCTGTTAGTTAAATATTAATTTTGGGAAAGTAAAACCGCTGTGGATATTATAAGTATGGTTATAAGTTAAAGTTGTGCTCTTGGTCTGCATTCAGGGAAATTATGTTTATTGTTATTGAGGTATGAGGATTAAAATGATAGGTGACAACTGAAGTACAGCAAATGATATCAAAGTGGAAACATTGGAGACTGTTTAGGTGATTTAAAGTAAATATTTATTTCTCTCCTAGAATTAAATTGAAGGAATATAAGTGTACCAACCAGGAAACTTGAGTGCTATATGGAGCAAAAGTAGAAAAATGGATTTGACAATGGGAATATATTTTGATTGAATTATAGGAAAAGCTGGAAAGAGATTTAGCAATTCACTTGGTTACAATCAAAGGAACAATCATCGTGGTGTGTAAGAAAAATTAGTAGATGTGTGGATTTATGTTTGTTGTTGTCTTATATGTGTGTGTGTGTCTGTTAAAACTCAATAAGGAAGATGGGCATTTTGGAACCAAATGCTCCCACTGGGGTATTTCACTGCGGTCACCCCCTGGCAGCCACCATTCCCCCTCCTGCACCATGTCCCCTCCTGGACAGCTATGGGCCTTTTTTGCCATGCGTGAAGGAGGACAGATGGCAGTTGTGAGGGGATGAATGAATGGTCGGGAAAACCCCTCTGCGGACACTCCGTTGCTACTGCAAATACCTCCTGCAGTCAGAGCACCAAGGAATTCACAAAAGAAAATTAGGAAGAGCCCTGCTGGGTCAGACCAGTGGTCCATCTAGTCCAGCATCCTGTCTCACACAGGGGTCAACCAGTTCCTCTGGAGGGCCAGCAACAGGGCAGGGAGGCCGAGGCCTTCCTAAGAACATCAGAAGAGCCCTGCTGGATCAGACCACTGGTCCATCTAGTCCAGCATCCTGTCTCACACAGGGGTCAACCAGTTCCTCTGGAGGGCCAGCAACAGGGCAGGGAGGCCGAGGCCTTCCTAAGAACATCAGAAGAGCCCTGCTGGATCAGACCACTGGTCCATCTAGTCCAGCATCCTGTCTCACACAGGGGTCAACCAGTTCCTCTGGAGGGCCAGCAACAGGGCAGGGAGGCCGAGGCCTTCCTAAGAACATCAGAAGAGCCCTGCTGGATCAGACCACTGGTCCATCTAGTCCAGCATCCTGTCTCACACAGGGGTCAACCAGTTCCTCTGGAGGGCCAGCAACAGGGCAGGGAGGCCGAGGCCTTCCTAAGAACATCAGAAGAGCCCTGCTGGATCAGACCACTGGTCCATCTAGTCCAGCATCCTGTCTCACACAGGGGTCAACCAGTTCCTCTGGAGGGCCAGCAACAGGGCAGGGAGGCCGAGGCCTTCCTAAGAACATCAGAAGAGCCCTGCTGGATCAGACCACTGGTCCATCTAGTCCAGCATCCTGTCTCACACAGGGGTCAACCAGTTCCTCTGGAGGGCCAGCAACAGGGCAGGGAGGCCGAGGCCTTCCTAAGAACATCAGAAGAGCCCTGCTGGATCAGACCACTGGTCCATCTAGTCCAGCATCCTGTCTCACACAGGGGTCAACCAGTTCCTCTGGAGGGCCAGCAACAGGGCAGGGAGGCCGAGGCCTTCCTAAGAACATCAGAAGAGCCCTGCTGGATCAGACCACTGGTCCATCTAGTCCAGCATCCTGTCTCACACAGGGGTCAACCAGTTCCTCTGGAGGGCCAGCAACAGGGCAGGGAGGCCGAGGCCTTCCTAAGAACATCAGAAGAGCCCTGCTGGATCAGACCACTGGTCCATCTAGTCCAGCATCCTGTCTCACACAGGGGTCAACCAGTTCCTCTGGAGGGCCAGCAACAGGGCAGGGAGGCCGAGGCCTTCCTAAGAACATCAGAAGAGCCCTGCTGGATCAGACCACTGGTCCATCTAGTCCAGCATCCTGTCTCACACAGGGGTCAACCAGTTCCTCTGGAGGGCCAGCAACAGGGCAGGGAGGCCGAGGCCTTCCTAAGAACATCAGAAGAGCCCTGCTGGATCAGACCACTGGTCCATCTAGTCCAGCATCCTGTCTCACACAGGGGTCAACCAGTTCCTCTGGAGGGCCAGCAACAGGGCAGGGAGGCCGAGGCCTTCCTAAGAACATCAGAAGAGCCCTGCTGGATCAGACCACTGGTCCATCTAGTCCAGCATCCTGTCTCACACAGGGGTCAACCAGTTCCTCTGGAGGGCCAGCAACAGGGCAGGGAGGCCGAGGCCTTCCTAAGAACATCAGAAGAGCCCTGCTGGATCAGACCACTGGTCCATCTAGTCCAGCATCCTGTCTCACACAGCGGCCAACCAGTTCCTCTGGAGGGTCAACAACAGGGCAGAGAGGTTGAGGACTTCCCTTGAGAAGAACATCACAAGAGCCCTGCTAGATCAGAGCAGTGGTCCATCTAGTCCAGCATCCTGTCTCACATAGCGGTCAACCAGTTCTTCTCAAGGTCCAGCAACAGGGCAAAGAGGTCGAGGATGCCCCCTGATGTTGTTTCCTAATGCTTGTATTCAGAGGTTGACTGCCTTTGAATGTGGAGGTTCCTGTTAGTCATGTCAAATAGCTACTGATAGATCTATTCTCCCTTGATCCGTTCAATCCTCTTTTAAAGCTGTCCGACCCTGTGGCTACATCCACTGGCAGTGAATTCCACATTTTAATCATTGGCTGTGTAAAGAAGTGCTTCATTTTGCCCTTCCTGACTCTACTGCCCATCGGCTTCATCGGTTGAACAGGAGTGCTGGTATTGGGGGGGGGGAGGTTCTCTCTGTACCTTCTCTTTAAAAGGTAAAAGTTCCCTTGCTCGAAAGCCAGTCGAGTCCGACTCTAGGGTTGCAGTGCTCATCTCCATTTCAAAGCCGAAGAGTCAGCGCTGTCCGAAGACGTTTCCGTGGTCATGTGGCCGGCATGACTAAACACCAAGGCGCACGGAACGCCGAAGTGGTACCTATTTATCTACTTGCAATTTCTTGCTTTGGAACTGCTAGGTTGGCAGGAGCTGGAACTAGAGACGGGAGCTCACTCCGTCATGCGGCACACTCGGGTCTCGAACTGCTGAACTACTGACCTTCCACAGCCTGCAGTTCAGCATCTTAACCACTTGAGCCACCGCAGCTCCTTCTCTTTGCCCCTGCATAATTTTATCTATCATGTCCCTCCCTTAGTTGTCTCTTTTCTACTAGGGTTGCCAGTCCCCCCACGTGGGCAGGGCTTTCCCCGCTTTCAGGGTCCCTGATCTGCCAGCCCCAATCTGGCCGGTGGGGGAACCCCGCCTCCAAAGTACCTCATTTGTGCCAATGTGCCTGGTGCAATGATGTCACCTGGAGGTGACATCATCACGCAGGGCACGTTGTGGGGGAGGGAGACGCTCCCCCACAACGTGCCCTGCATGATGATATCACTTCCAGTCCTGGAGGAAAAGAGGGACCCCCCTGTCAGCAGCCAGGTAAGACCTGGCAACCTTATTTTCTACACTGAGAAGTCCCAGACTCTTCAGCCTAAGAAAGGGGCTCCAAGCCCTTAATCATCTTGTTCGCCCACAGGGATTGGATAAACAGAGGGCTATTTTTGGGCAGGAACGCACAGGAACGGAGTTCCGGCTGGCTCCTGAGTTGGCCACGCCCAGCAGGATCTCATTAGCATAATAGGCCACACCCAACAGCAGAAACTCATTAGGATTGGCTACATTAGTGGTGTGTGGCCTAACATGCAAAGGAGTTCCTGCTACAAAAAAGCCCTGGGTTTGGACAACAAACAAGGTAAACAGAATAACAAGCAAAAGGTGGGTGTGGCTGGATGAGCACACTTCTGGTAACATGGGGGTGCGTCCTAATGTGCTAATGAGCTGTGCTGTCAGGGGTGTGGCCCAATATGCTAATGAGTTCCTGCTGTTGGGTGTGGCCTATTATGCTAATGAGTTCCTGCTGGGCTTTTTCTACAAAAAGAGCCCTGGATAAACATATGGAATGGAGGTCCACCAGTGGCTATTAGCCAAAACGTATAGATGGAACACTCTGTCTTGGGCAGTGAAGCTCTGTATTCTTGGTGCTTGGGGGGGGGGCAACAGTGTTAGGGTGTCTGGAGGCTGGTCTTTCTCTTTGTTAACTGAGTAAAGTGCCCTGTGCAGGGATCTTCTTTCATTGATCACCATAATAATGGGATGGTATCCATTTTCTGTCTTACATTAAAAGAAACGAAGGTGCTGTTAATGTCATTTGCGGAAAGGTTCCTACATTTGTGTCCTGGGTCAGAGCAGACTCAGCCAAGACGAAGGGGACCAGACGGAAACACGAACCAGAAGTGTAAGTCGAGAGTTCAGTCCAAGAGTCATACACAAGGGAAGCCAGCCGGGGGTCCAAGAAACAGAGTCTGAGTAGACCCGAGAGGCGTGGTCAAGCAGGTCCAGGGTCAACGCCAAAGTTTCAGGAGTAGCAACCAGAAACAGGTCCAAGAGGGGAGGTCGTGCGTCTCCAGGAAGGTGACAAGTTGCTCCCACGCCTTCCCCCTCTGAAACCCCATCCTTTATGGACGGCTCACAGCTGGGTCTCGTTGCTTGCGAGAGCGCTGTCCCGCTGATCTGGGAGTCACCGGGCAGCAAGGCATGCGGTCCGCCTCCTCTCGAGGAGCTCCAAGTGCGCCCGCCTCCTCCTGTATCCCCCTGGCTCTGGGGAAAGAGGAGGCGAGGCAGCCTGGGAAGATTCCCCCATGATCTTGGGTTGCTGAGGCGCTGCCTCTCCGGGTTGTCTCTTCCGTGTTCCCGGTGCTCATGGGTCTGGAGTGCCTGCTGTCCTCAATGACTGGGGCACTAGTGATACACAAATCTGCCTACGTGCTCCCGTTGCCGAATTGGAAACACACAGTCGGAGTCCAACAAGTTAGATGAATATCTGTTTAATGCATTGAGACAGGGAATACGGGGCTGAGCACCTTAGCACTTCAGCCATTCCAAAGCTGTATTCTGCCATAACCAGGAAGGCCAGAAGGTCTTATACCCCCAAATGACGTCACATATAGTTTACATATTAAAGAATCTCTAATTGGTACCAAGCAGTTACCATCATACAAGCATCATTTGACTTTAAACCTGTCACGGCTCAGGTGGGGTGTCACCTGACGCTGCCACCACTCTGGATTTAGGTTCCCTTGAGAAGGCCCAGAGCACCCTCCCAAGACCTTCAGACCTCCCTTTTGGCCGAATAATAGGCGTGAGGACCAGGCAGAGTGAACAATGCAAGTAGTTTATTTTATAAGAGGTCAAACAAACAAGGTGCGGAATTATAATAGTAAGTGGGTGAAAAGAAAAGAAATCAAATGCCCTAACGCATCTAAATATATACTGTCCCTAGCTCACTATCTGCAGTGGCCTTAGACTACTCACCCTTCCCTCAGGATGAGGGTCTCTTCCCCATAGCAGCCTTCCTTCTGGCCCCGTTCCCTAGGAAGAACAGCTTTTCCTGCTGCTCCAGATCTTTTATTCCAAGCCCTCCTCTTTTCCTATTGGTCAATTTTGGCTCCAAAACCTCTCAGGGGCTTCTGGGAGTTGTAAGCCCAGCCTCGCCTACTGCTAGCCAGGCTCCCTGGGCCTATTAGCCCTCTGGTGGCACAGCCCAGATCATGACAAAACCTTACTATTAGTCATGTATGTCAGGGATTGCATTTGCTTATCTGCTCTTCAGAGCAATGGGAACATTAGGGAACACTGAGAACCTTCCGGACCTTAGTGAAGCTAGTCCCTCTTGTTTCTGGGGAGCTGGGTGATAAGGGTTGTGATTCACATTCAGCTTCGCGACGTCCTTGCAGCTTCTCGAATACGCATTCCATTCTCATTGCACCCTAATTCCATCCCCAGAGGCCTCTAATAATACTTTTGCTTAATATATATACCTTTGTATACAAAAGGTGCAGTTATAGAATATATTCTACTATAAGCTTCTCCAATCACAAGATTCTAGGTTACATACCAAGATCTGGATCTATTATAATTAAACTTTTGAAGGCACAGTGACAGCTGTCAGCATCTAAACATGTCAGAGGAAATGTCAGAACCCACATTCAGAAATCACATTCATTCTTCCCTTGTCCTACCCTAGGACCTGCCCCCGCCATCTCAGGGTCGTTAGGAGCATCAGCTGTCTGGGTCTCAGCAGTGCTGATGGGGCTGTTATCAGCATTAGCGGAATGCTCTTCCGTTAAAGCAGACTGGCCCACGACAATTTGCTGCGGTAGACTGCTTGAAATTTCCCTGCTTCCATGTTGAATCTGCTGATGTAATGGATGTATACAGGGGTCATTTCACAGAAAAAGGGGTGCAGGAGCTCATTAGCATAAGTTATTTGCATATGCCACACCCTCTGACATCACCGGAAGTGTGTCAGAAGGCAACACCCACCGCTCAGGCTCCACCGGACTGTTTTGGATTGCTAGCTAATGGGGGAGGGGGGGAACGTGCAGATCTGTCCTCACAGAGGAGGGAGAGCTTGTCCCTGAATAAAACTTGATCTTAAAGGTGCCACTGGACTGTTTTGGACTGGGGGGCCTCTGCAACTTACCTGGCTGCCTCTTGCTCTGACTGAGGGCTGCTGGGAGCAGGGGGTGGGGCTTGTTGCATATGCCCACCTCCTGGGTTCTTTACTGCAGGAAATGACCCCTGAATGTATATTTAGGGAAAACAGCAAGGCTTCTGACTGGCCCCTGGAGATTTGATTGGCTGTGCAGACTTTTAAGAACATTGCTTTGGCAGGAACTGCCACCACAGCACAGGGATCTTCCCTGCGTGACTGAATGTAAGCGGCAGTAGCCATTTCGTGGCTGGCTCCGCCTCCTGCGGTTGGCATTTTGTGGTAGCCATTTTGTGGATGTGTCAGAATTCCAATGGCTCTAAAAGGTCGGGCACCTCATGCCAACTGTTCCAAGCGCTTCACAAAACCAGTCCCAGTAACAATTTGCCTCTGAAACAGGCCAGTAATTTCTCGCCATTATCGCCAAGTGTGGGTATGTTGGGGGGATGCTGAGAACCTTGAAAGCCACCCAGTGAGTTTACGGCTGAGATAAAATTGGAAGCGGGGACTTCTCAGCCTATGGCTCATTGTGCCATACTCGTTGCACTTTGAAACTGCTTGAGAAAACATCATGCAAGGTGTGAAGAAACTTCTTTCTTTGGAGGCTTGAAATGAGCAAAACCTCCACTGAGTTTTTGAGAGCCCCCCCTGCCCTCTCTGGGCAGAGAACAAGCAGGGAGGAGGAAGTCAGTCAATGGCTTTCCCAGTTCACCCCAGCTACCTCTTAACAAATGCTAATAAGTCTAGCTAGAGACAATTGTATGGGCCAGCCCCCCCCTTCAAGCAGGGAGCAGAAACTTGAAGGAATTAAGGCTAGAATGTCTTCAGGACGGAGAATTCTAGAGACTTTGGGGAAAGCTTCACTGACCAGGACTGACCTTGTCAGTGGGTGGGGAAAAGAGAGGTGATTAAAAACTCAGGGTAGCCAGGAGAAAGGTCTCTTTCTTTGAGGCCAAGTCCATGAGAGCAGACAGAACTCTTAGCCATGCCATGTCCGGAAGAGCTGGAGAGATCTTCAAGATAAAGATAACTCTGTAGAGATCTGTAACTTCTTAAGCTAGAGGAGCCTGCCCTATATTTTAACACATGATAGGGCATGTATAGAGGGAGTGACAGGAGATTTGCGTTTTACCCATTTTAAAAAAAATTCCTTGCTCAGTCAAGTGCTGTGCTAAAAATATGCTTGCAAACATTTTCTTTTTAATAAAAACTTCATAACTTTTGATGCTGGTAGTGGTTCTCTGTACCACATGGACCTACACCGTCTCAGAAACACTATTTTAAAAGGAGCGTGGAGGGAAAGCAGGCAGTGGGCAAGTGGCTACACCTCCAGGGCAGTAAACTGTTCCCGTCGTGACTGGGCAGCGGGGGACACAGAGGCAAGGCCTCAGATCTTGGAAGGGAAGCTGGGAGCCCTGACCCTCCCAGCATGCAATTCCATATAAAAGTCAGGTGGTGGCAGCGGGCTACCCGAAAGAGAAAGAGTAGCCCCTCCAGATGTTGAGAAAAACCTTAGAGGGCACGGCGGAATAGGGTCTGCAGGCCTTTCTTTCACTCCACATCTGTATATCAGCTTCTTTGGAGGGAGATTGTGTTCAGAGGACGCTTCCCGCAGCTGTGTTGCTGTTTTAGAAACCGTCGGATGTCACCTTTTGATCCCGAAGGAGGAAGCTACGGGGTTGGGTGCGGGTGCTTTCATCCTCCTCGCAACTGCAGCAACCAGCAGGGATGAGATAATCCAGTTCGTCTGTTTATTTTTGAAGAATTGTCCTGAACCGACATTCAAGACGGCTTATTCAAACAGAGCAAATATACAAAGCTGGGCTGGTACCACTCACTCAAGCCTCTTCCTACAAAAGGGGTTACTGCTGACCGACCAATAGCTGGGGATATTTAAAATGTCCATTTATTATGGGTTGGGCCTGGATCCAGGTCACCGAGGATTCTTTGACTACCAGGAGGTAATTATTATTATTCCTTGTATTTCTCACTAGTAGTGGAAGATGAATATTTAAACAATTTTGTGGAGCATTGAACTGCCTTATACTAGATCAGACCATCGGTCCATCAAGGTCAGTATTGTCTACTCACACTGGCAGCAGCTCTCCAGGGTCTCAGGCAGGGGTCTTTACCCTCACCTAATAACTTGTCCCTTTAGCTAGAGGTGCTGGGGATTGAACCTGGGACCTTCTGCATGCTAAGCAGATGTTCTACCACTGAGCCACAGCCCCTGTCCATGGCTCTCCAGGGTCTCAGGCAGGGGTCTTTCCCCTCACCTATTAACTTGTCCCTTTAGCTGGAGGTGCCGGGGATTGAACCTGGGACCTTCTGCATGCCAAGCAGATGTTCTACCACTGAGCCATAGCCACTCCCCGCATGCTGCGGCGGTTTCCAATATTGGGAGGAAAGCAATGGACGAGTCATGAACACCACCATCAACCTAATGAAAATGTTGCTGTGCGGAAGATCGGTTCATACCGAAGGTGCTCTTTCTCATTTCCCGTTTTCGGTGGCAGGAAATCACTTCCAGTTTCTCACACAGAGATCTGTACCTGCGATTGCAAGAGTTGCGTCCCCAAACCGATGCACAGGAGGCAGTAAAGAAACGAGGGAGGGAAGGGGATGAATACAGAAGCAATGAAGCAATTTGATAGGAATTCTGATAAGAGATCGTATCGATGGCGTTATTGTTTTCATCGGCTCGGCCAAGCGTTTCCTGTTTTTTCCCCGGACGCCGAAGAGGTTATGAGAGCTTGTGTGGATGAACGTGGATAGATCAGACATGAAATGTGCCATCTAATAACTGTTGATATTTCTATTATAGGTTTCCAGAATATGGCTGATTATGCAACGGGTGATATGAATCACCTGGAATACAGCTAAGTGAGATAAAGCGATACGAATCATCTCTGGCATGGGAAAGCTGAGAGTTTGTGAAGGGCCAGAAAATCTGTTTCAGCATAATAGGTTAGCCCAGACTCTTTCAGGAGCTACGCCGTTGTTTCGGAACAAAGCCACTCGACGGCAGCGCTTTCTGAGTCCTTTATTTTATTTTTATTTTTTCTGAACTGTGTTGAAGCGCATTTTCCAGTGGGCATTCTGTGGGTGGAGGACGTGAGGTTCGTAAGAAAAGAGGAAGCCGCCGAATCCCAGTGTGGAGCTAGCTGGGTGGAAAACAGCAGTCATTTCAGTCACAAAAGAACTAATAATGATTGACAAGAGCTAGAATAAACAATTTGAGGCCTTGATTGTAGATTTCCCCCCCACACACACACTTGTTTTCCCCCGTTATTGCCAATCAGTCCGGCCTGTTTCTGTCTCTGTAATAATTTCACATGCAGAACTCACCACCAGGAACTGATGTGAAAGACGACAACCCTGAGATAGACCCCTTTAATGGTTTACAGCAGTGGTGGCGAACCTATGGCACGGGTGCCAGAGGTGGCACTCAGAGCCCTCGCTGTGGGCACGCGTGCCATCGCCCCAGCCAGGCCCAGACCTTCATTAAAGTGCCGAATTCTCTGTCAAATAATTTTAAGTAAATGAAAGTATTTGGGATTGCTTTCCTTACTTTGTTTGGATCATCTTAAGTTAATGTGTGAGTTGTTTTTTCTAAAGTAAAACCTCAGTATTCAGGTTAAATGGCCGCGTTGGCACTTTGCGATAAATAAGTGGGTTTTGGGTCGCAGTTTGGGTACTCGGTCTCTAAAAGGTTCGCCATCACTGGTTTACAGTCATCGCTTTCACACATGCTAAATAATGCGGTTCCAATCCTCTTTGGCGACCATTTGCATGTGGATTTTGCCATGGCACACAGGTCCTTTCCACATTTGCCTGCCACTCCGGATTTTCCCAGTGTTCAAGGGCGATTCTGCACTGGCTTTTCTCTCCGTCGTTTTAGCAAACCCACGTGGGAACAGAAGTTCCCCTCTGCACAGGTGTCGTTTCGTAGAAAAAGAGCTAGGGGAACTCATTAGCATAACTCATTAGCATATGCCACACCCCCTGACATCCCCGGAAGTGTGTCATAAGGCTACACACCCCGCCCCCAACAGTCCCAGCCACCGCCGCCGGCCTTGCAGCTCCACTGCCGAGCCCCATGAGGTGGACCTGCAAGGCCGGCGGGAGTGCAAGGAAGCCCCGCGAAGGCCCTCCCTGGCCCCAGGCAGGCAGGGGTGGGGAGAGGCAGGGAGGAAGCAACTTACCCTCCCTCTTCTCCTCCTGGCTGAATGAGGGCCAGAAGCGGGGCGGCCCGAAGCAGGGGGCGGGGCTTCATCATGTGCCCCGCCCCCATACCTCACCCAGGGGAACTGCGATCCCCCGCGATCACCCCCCAAAATGACCTCTGCCTCTGCATTGAATGCCGGTTTCACGTCCTTTGCTCATCGGATTTTATGGTATCCTCTACACTGCATGGCGCTTTCGCTTCCTTTGCTCATCGGATTTTATGGTATCCTCTACACTGCATGCCGCTTTCACTTCCTTTGCTCATCGGATTTTATGGTATCCTCTACACTGCACGACGCTTTCACTTTCTTTGATCATCGGGTTTTATGGTACCTTCTGCATAGACGTATGGCCGTTCAGGGGTGACTTTGCAGCTAGTACAGCGTTGCCCCAGGGTATTTGAATGTGGTTTTGAGCTTTTCCTCAGTGTTGAGAGAACGTGGAACCAATGCCAGATGCAGAACCAGCCCGAGTCCACAGCAAAACGGCATCCAAATAACCCGGAGCAACAGCAGGCTGAAACCAGGCTGACCCCTGAAGGGAGGGAATGTAATGCAGAATGGGGGGGGGGGACAGAATAAAAAGAAAGTCGAACTCGAATTTAGGGCAGAATTGGGGGGGGGACCTGGATTAAAAAGAGGGTTGAATTCGATTTTAGTGCAGAGTTAGTTGTAGATTTTCTGGGTTGTCTGGCCGTGGTCTTGGCATTGTAGGACCTGACGTTTCGCCAGTAGCTGTGACTGGCATCCTCAGAGGTATAACACAGAAAGACGGAGGACTCTCTGTGTCGAGGTGAGAAGGAAAATGGTAGGCAGGTAATTTATATCTACTCTGGAAGGTAGAGCTGAGCCATTATCTTGTAGGAGCTCCCCAGGCTACGAACATGCTAATGGAGGAGCTTTCCTGAGGAGGTTCTTTTGCATATGGATTGGCTGTTTCCTGAGGAGGTTCTTTTGCATATGGATTGGCTGTTCCCTGAGGAGCTTCTTTTGCATAGGGATTGGCTGTTTCCTGAGGAGGTTCTTTTGCATAGGGATTGGCTGTTCCCTGAGGAGCTTCTTTTGCATAGGGATTGGCTGTTTCCTGAGGAGGTTCTTTTGCATATGGATTGGCTGTTTCCTGAGGAGGTTCTTTTGCATAGGGATTGGCTGTTTCCTGAGGAGGTTCTTTTGCATATGGATTGGCTGTTTCCTGAGGAGGTTCTTTTGCATATGGATTGGCTGTTTCCTGAGGAGGTTCTTTTGCATATGGATTGGCTGTTTCCTGAGGAGGTTCTTTTGCCTAGGGATTGGCTGTTTCCTGAGGAGCTTCTTTTGCATAGGGATTGTTTCTTTAGTGCAGAGCTGCCTGGAGGACACCATGGTGAACATGGAGTGCAGAAAGGGCCGCAGTAAAATCCAGTTGCAAAGTGCATTGAAAGTGTGTTGTTTAGTGGGTGTGGAAGCACCCCACAGTCACTCAGTATATATTCATTCCAGAGGTGTACTCATGTTAGTCTGGGGGTGAAAAGTGCTGTCAAGTCGAAGCCCGCTTAGGACGACCCCGTAGGGTTTCCGAGGGAAGGGACAAACCTAGGTGGTTCGCCATGGCCTGCCTCTGTGTAGGAACGCTGGACTTTCTTAGTGATCTCCTATCCAAATACTATCCAGGCCCAACCCTGCTTAGCTTCTAATGTACTGCCGAGGGTGGCAGTGATATTTGTTGGGGCACGATGACATCACTTCCGGCGCAACCCGGAAGCACCAGCATTGCCCTGGGGTGGCGCTCTAGCTGGTTGCCCCCCTGTTTGGCTGGCCACATGAGCCAGTTTGGCGTCGTGGTGAAGTGTGCGGACTCTAATCTGGGAGAACCGGGTTTGATTCCCCGCTCCTCCACTTGCACCTGGCTGGATGACCTTGGGCAGGCCGTAGTTCTGATAAGAGCTGTCCTCGAAAAAGAGCCGTTTCTGCCAGAGCTCTCTCAGCCCCGCCTACCTCCCAAGGTGTCTGTGGTGGGGAGGGGAAGGGAAAGGAGATTGTAAGCCGCTCTGAGACTCCGAGTGAAGGGCGTGGTAAAGGTTTGCCTGCCGGGCCAAACTGCCAGTCTGAACGTGGCCTCTGTGTGTGAATGAAGGCAGGATTTGTTGTTGTCGTCGTCTTATTGTTAAACCTCCTGAGTGATGTTTTCTTCCCGGCTTTTTAAACAGAGACCTTTCTGGCTCTTCTGTTCCTCTCCAGTACATCTAGCAATTACATTCTGGTATATATAGCAGCATGAGACACCGCGTTCTCTTGAACGCCCCCTCAAAGGTTAGGCTGTGGTGTTTGGACCTGAGCTGGAGCTTTTTGGAAGCCGTGGCGACAACCGGCAGCGTACTCCTCGGCTTCAGTGGATGTAGAAAGGGTATAACTCTGCTGGGGAGCGCTGTGAGACAGATCAAGGAAGATACTGGGCGTATGATGTGGTGATATATCCTGTCGAACAGACCCATATACTATGGCCTGGTAGAAGGAGCGCAATGTTCCCTCTGATTTTTAACCCCCTACTGAGCGGGACATTTCACATCCTGAGCAGAATATACCTGCTGTGATCTTAAAATGTAGCGTAAATAAATGGAAGCACAGCAAAGAGGGTTCTGCATATAACAACACCGTTGTGCATATAACAACACAGTCAAAAACTGTAACACTGTACCCAAAAATACTTGACGCTTGGTTCAAAACAATCTTATATTAACAGTGTAGTACTCTAAATAAAGGAGCTGCGGTGGCTCAAGTGGTTAAGACGCTGAACTGCAGGCTGTGGAAGGTCAGTAGTTCAGCAGTTCAAGACCCGGGTTGCCACATGACGGAGCGAGTTCCCATCTCTAGTTCCAGCTCCTGCCAACCTAGCAGTTCGAAAGCAAGAAATTGCAAGTAGATAAATAGGTACCACTTCGGTGGGAAGGTAACAGCGTTCCGTGCGCCTTGGTGTTTAGTCATGCCGGCCACATGACCACGGAAACGTCTTCGGACAACGCTGGCTCTTCGGCTTTGAAATGGAGATGAGCACCGCAACCCTAGAGTCGGACTCGACTGGCTTTCGAGCAAGGGAACCTTTACCTTTACCTTACTCTAAATAACCATTCAGATCCATTCCAAAGATACCAATGTAAATAGTAGAATACAGTTCAACAGTTTGGTATAGTGGTTAAGTGCGTGGACTCTAACCTGGGAGAACTGGGTTTGATTCCCCACTCCTCCACTTGCACCTAGCTGGATGGCCTTGGGCAAGCCATAGTTCTGGCACAGCTGTCCTTGAAAAAGAGCAATTTCTGTCAGAGCTCTCTCAGCCCCACCTACCTCACAGGGTGTCTGTTGTGGGGAGGGGAAGTTTGTAAGCCGCTCTGAGACTCCAAGTGAAGGGCGGGGTATAAGTCCAATCTCTTCTTCTTCTCTTCTTCTTCTTCTTCTTCTTCTAATTGGGTTTTCCTGTGTCCTTTATAGAGTTTATATCTCCGGTATCTGGCATTACATTATATGGCACGTATGGCCTGGCCAAACAAAGCGACATTTATGTCAGATCTGGGTCTCGTAACAAATGGCTTTGACGCCTCTGGATTAGAGGGGACACTGGCTAGGAGAATAAGTTGCGATATTAGGCAAGGGGAGGTGTTAGGTCAAGTTAGTCTGCACCCTAACCAATGTTCCCCCTAAGCTGTGGAGTCTTGTGAGCAAAAATTCTACTTTGTGAGCTACTAGCATTAACGCTGTGAACGAGCGATTTGGCTACTGCATAAAGTAGTTTGCTCTGGAGCCATCCTTCCTGAGCAGAGACAACAATGTGTGAGCCAGAGGCTAAAAAACTGTGAGCTAGCTCACACTAACTCAGCTTAGAGGGAACACTGACCCTAACTTGTTAACTGAGGGCCAGACTGCATATTTGGGTTTTTAATGAGTTGGGTCTGGGTTCCCCAGGTTCAAATTTCCATTCTGCCATAGAAGCTTACTGGGTAACTCTGGGCCAGTTATGCACTCTCAGCCTAACCTACCCCACAGGCAGGGTTCTTTCTGTAGCAGGAACTCCTTTGCATATTAGGCGACACACCCCTAATGTAGCCAATCCTCCAAGAGCTTACAGAGCTCTTCTTACAGGGGCTACTGTAAGGTCTTGGAGGATTGGCTACATTAGGGGTGTGTCGCTTAATATGCAAAGGAGTTCCCGATACAAAAAGAGCCCTGCTCACAGGGTTGTTGTGAGGATAAGATGGAGGAGAGGAGAATGATGTAAGAAGAAGAAGAAGAAGAGAAGAGATTGGATTTATACCCGGCCCTTCACTTGGAGTCTCAGAGCGGCTTACAAACTCCTTTCCCTCCCCCTCCCCACAACAGACACCCTGTGAGGTAGGTGGGGCTGAGAGAGCTCTTTCGAGAACTGCTCCTGACAGAACAGCTCTGAGAGAACTTGTAACTGACCCAAGATCACACCAGCGGCTGCATGTGGCTGCATATAAGCCGCTTTGAGTCTCCACTGGGGAGAAGGTGGTCTATAAATGTAGCAAATAAATAAAATTGAAATACCCCCTTTATGTACAAGTAATTTCTGAAATGAACTTTTCAAAAGTGTTATATTCTCAGAATTACAATTAAGAACGTAAGAGAAGCCAATGTTGGATCAGGCCAGTGGCCCATCCAGTCCAACACTCTGTGTCACACAGTGGCCAAAACCCAGGTGCCACCAGGAGTTCCACCAGCCCTCCCACTGTTGCCCCTGTAAAATGATCTTTAAGACTGTATACTACTTTGATGTTATTCATGTTATTTGGAATATGGAATATTTCTAGAAGCATTTTTGTGCATATGGAAATTCTGATCAGGACTGAGGCTAATAGTATAATTTTTGGAAGGATATTAGTAAATTGTTATATATTATACATTCCATCCTTAAGCAGTGCCATTGGCCATTTGTATAGTAGTCCGTAGTCAGTTTGGTGTAATGATTAGGAACACGGACTCTAATCCGGGTTTGATTCCCCACTCCTCCACACGCAGCCAGCTGGGTGACCTTGGGTCAGTCACAAGTTCTCTCAGAGCTGTTCTCTCACAAGCAGTTCTTGAAAGAGCTCTCTCAGCCCCCTCTACCTCACAGGGTGTCTGTTGTGGGGAGAGGAAGGGAAAGGAGATTGTAAGCTGCTCTGAGACTCCCTCGGGTAGTGAATGGTGGGGTATAAATCCAATCTCCTCCTCCTCCTCCTTCTCTGCAGATCAACTACCTCAACAAATTTAAGCCAGACTTGCATAAGCAACATAGGTTCCACAGGTGTCTCAAAACTTGCAAGAGAGAAAAACAAATGACTCCAGACTCTATTTTCAAGCGCTGAAATCTGTCGAAACAAAAATGTCTTAGCAATCCAGCTTTATTGCACCTCAAAGAATGCTATCTTGGATACATTTGAATACACGTCGAACGCTGATTGATTTATACCTCGCCACCTCTGCGGAGAAACAGCAATTCCCCACCAAAGTTTGATAGCTGGGGTGGGGATAAATCAATGGCCTATTGGCTCCATCCTGATGTTAACGCGAACGCAAAGCACTCGCCCACATAATCACAACGCTGATTTTCTAGCTCTCTTCACAATGCCACGGGAAAGACCCGAGCTCCCAGTATTGGCTGGTGGACTGTTGGATCACTCCCTTCCCAACAATAACCCTGCTTGAGAGAATTTGATCTTATTTTCATTTTAAAAAAAAACCCAATGGGAAGAGAACAAAAGGCACAGCACAGTAAAAAACACACACAATGATAACTTTGTAAGACCGAGTAAAGCAAGGCTTGTTTTAGTCAATGCATCCCCCCACCCCTTTTTATAATGCGGGTTGGCTATATCATTTCGCCCACCGGGGGTAACCTCAAAGCAGTTTTCTTGGGCAACCTTTGTTCTCTTTACCATGAATTTGCTGAATAGGACCGTCCGACCACTGCAAGTCTTTGCTGGCTGGCGTCTAATGGTGGTGGTGGTGGGGAATAACGTTCCTATTCTTCCGTGAGATTTCAGTGGGGAACCATCCCATCTTTCATTTACACTTTTCCCGAACAGTCTACGAGTATGAAGAAACAGTTCAGCCTCACTAATTGGTGGCATTCTGCGTCTTGCAATATAACAAATATTTATGTCAGATGCGGCGAGACAACAGCCACATGGTACGTCCCCTTTTAACAGATTCCCAGTTTTTGCAGCCGCAAAGCTTTCATCTATATATATGAAAGAAAGTCCCCTCAATGTAAAATCAATGCCCAGGCCAAACCGGTGGACCTAGAGACACCAAATTCGGGGAGAGCGCTCCTACCGTGGCGTAGGGCTCGCTAAGAAGGGATTTTTAGAATTTCAACCCCTAAGTGGGTCAAAAGGGGGAAAATGTGCTCTCCCTATTGATTTCTATGTGGCCGCCAGGCAGCTGCCTCTCTGCACCCCCCCACTCTCTGATTGGTCAGCTGCAGAGCTCAGTGTTCTGAGGTAAAAAACCCCAACATTACAGGGGACTGCAGAGAGCTAACGACAGCTGAGGAAACCAGGAGTGGCCAACAACCACCTGTGAGGTGAAACAAAGCTGCTAGCCCAGCCTCTCTGATGGCTTCCAGCACACTCCCCCCACCTCCTACACCTAACAGGCAGTTGCCTGTCAGGTGCAGTCCCACCTCCACAGTGGCTTCTAATACTCCTCCTCCCTCCCCCTCCTACACTGGACAGGCAGCTGCCTGTCAGGGGTAGGAGAGGAGGTGGGATGGCTTCCAACACACTCCCCCCACCTCCTACACCTAACAGGCAGTTGCCTGTCAGGTGCAGTCCCACCTCCACAGTGGCTTCTAATACTCCTCCTCCCTCCCCCTCCTACACTGGACAGGCAGCTGCCTGTCAGGGGTAGGAGAGGAGGTGGGATGGCTTCCAACACACTCCCCCCACCTCCTACACCTAACAGGCAGTTGCCTGTCAGGTGCAGTCCCACCTCCACAGTGGCTTCTAATACTCCTCCTCCCTCCCCCTCCTAGCAGTAATGCCTTAGTGATCCTGCCAGCCCTGCCTCCACAGTGGCTTCTAATACTCCTCCCCCCTTCCCTGTCCTACACTGGACAGACATCTGCCTGTCAGGTGTAGGAGAAGAGGTGGGATGCTTACAGCCGCCGGGGAGGTTTGCTCAGCAGGATTGCCTTAGCACTGCTGCTGGCCCAGCCTCCCCAATGCCTTTAAATACAACCCCAAACACCAGACAGGCCGGTGTCTGTCAGGTGTAGGAGAAGGGCCAGGGTATGAATGTTTATGGGGAGATAGCAAAGGACATTTCTAGAAGCCATTTCGATGCATGCCTCCCTCATGAACCTGAAGAAATGTCCGCCACATCACCACTCCCTCCCACCAACTCCCTCTCACCTCTCACTGCCCCCAAGAAAGCTCCTGACAAACATCGAGCCAGATACACCAACGCTACAGGGAGGAGGCAACTTAGGAATGCGGCAAAGACATTTGCACATAGTACTCCTGCAGTGCACTAAGCTGTGCAGGCCAAGTACCAGCGAACAACACAGTCTCCCTATGAGCAAAACAATCCAGGAACACAAGTAGAGAGGCCGTCACTTTCATGGAAGGTGGCAGGAGCTGACGTAACAGACGACTGCTTCTGAAAGGGACCGTTCTCTGTGGCCTGCTCCAGAGTGAGCTCACCAAGCAGCCTGGTGATCCCAGCACCTGAGGGCAGAACCACCAACGTGGTCTAGAAAGAGGTCCTTCAGTAGAGAAGGGGAAAAAAGCACGTGTGTCTCACTTCATTTCTTACACTACAATCTTCTCCGTTAGAATTCCTACAACAAATGTCACCTTTCAAACTTCACATCTTCAGTATTATAACTGGATTTACGGAACTTAAATACCGTAGTGAAGCACGGGTAGCAGGCTAGCTGGGTTATAGCCAAAGGCTATCACAACCCAGTTTTATATATCTTCACTTCCTTTTACTTCTTCCCTAAAATTCAGTTCTGCTGCTTTGACTGTATACAGTTCTATGGTCTAATTGTCCCACTTCCGTTTAAGGACTTAGAATCATAGAATCACAGAGTTGGAAGGGGCCATACAGGCCATCTAGTTCAACCCCCTGCTCAATGCAGGATCGGACGAGAGCATCCTAAACCCATTCTTGCGAGTCCTCTCCTCTCAGCTGCCAACGAGAACAGCTCCCTGCCCTCCTCTAAGGGACAGCCCTTCCAATACTTCAAGAGAGCCATCCTGTCCCCCCCCATCCTGTCCCCCCTCAACCTCCTCTTCTCCAGACTGAACCTTCCCAAGTCCTCCAGCCTTTCCTCCTAGGGCTTCTCGGTCTCCAGGCCCCCGATCATCCTCCTTGTTGCTCTCCTCTGCACCCACTCCATTCTGTCCACATCCTTTTGGAAGTGAGGTCTCCAGATCTGCACACGATACTCCAGGTACGGCCTGACCAATGCAGTGTACGCCAGGACGATGACATCTTGCGATTTGGATGTCATGCCTCTGTTGATACACCCCAAGATTGCATTAGCCTTTTTTGTCGCCGCATCACACTGGCTGCTTATATTTAACTTACGGTCCACCCGTACCCCAAGATCTTGCTCACACACACTGCTACCCAGAGGTAGATCCCCCATCCAGTATGTGTGTTCCTCATTTTTGTTACCCAGATGTAGAACTCGGTACTTATCCTTGTTAAATTGCATCTTGTTCACATCTGTCCACTTTTCCAACGTGTACAGATCTCCCCACGGGGGAGGGCGGGGTATAAATATGAAAAATAAATAAATAAATCTCATTAAATTCTATCTTCTGATGCTTATGATCAGGAAGTGTCAACAAATTCTCAATGTTTTTACACATCTAGATAGGAAAATCTAGAATCTGTGCAATTTTGTGGGAACCAAAGACTGGGAGAACTAAATATAAGGTATTGACATGCATCTTACAACTCCAGCAAATAAAGTCTGGAATAAGTTCTTCCACCCAAAGGATCCTTCTTCCGACATAAGTATCTTCCTTCAATGGAAAAATAAGTCTCTTCCTTCAATGGCCCATAGTAGGCCTACAGATGTCTACTATCCTGCTAACTTCCAACAGGAAGCATATTGGGCTGCTCTGGAGTAATATTATGTTTCTTAGCTGCTATCCTGTTTTATTTAACCAGTTTTAAATTATATATTCACTGTCCTTTATTTCTGTTGTGAGCTGCCCTGAGCCCATCATGGGATCAGGCGGGATATAAGTGCAATAAATAAATTAAGTTGAAAAAAGAAGAAGAGGAGGAGGAGGAGGAGGAGGAAGAGGAGGAGGAGATTGGATTTATACCCCACCCTTCACTACCCGAAGGTGACTCAGAGTGGTTTACAGTCCCTTTCCCTTCCCCTCCCCACCACAGACACCCTGTGAGGTAGGTGGGGCTGAGAGCTCTCTTGAGAACCACCCTTGAGAGAACAGCTGTGAAAGAACGTATGACTGACCCAAGGTCACACCAGCAGCTGCATGTGGAGGAGTGGGGAAAGCTGGAGGTTGGGGAGGATGTGATACCAATATAACATTTAATTGCCTTTTAAAAATAATAATAATGGTTTCCGCATTGCTGGGTTGTCTGCTGATATGGCATAGTAGCAATGGGACCCCCACATAGCAGGTTTCCCCCTCCCCAGGCCCCTGGGGCTGTTTTCAGGTCCCTCCGATATTGGCAATTGAAATATCATTATATTAATATCTCTCATATATAATTGAGTAAGAACATTCTATATGAACATTCTAAAATGCCCGCCTTTGGTGTTAGGCCGGAAGAACTGCCACTCAGAAGACGCTGGCTGGGTTGACTGGCTGCTTTGTGCAGTCCCGCCCAGCGTTTCAAGGTCTTTTGCATATGGAAGCTGATTGGACTTCACTGCATTCCACACCTCAAACTCACCCCCCTCCCCGCAAGGCAGTTGGAATGTCAGTTGCATATGGAACCTTCAAGGTCTTTTGCATATGGAAGCTGATTGGACTTCACTGCATTCCACACCTCAAACTCACCCCCCTCCCCGCAAGGCAGTTGGAATGTCAGTTGCATATGGAACCTTCAAGGTCTTTTGCATATGGAAGCTGATTGGACTTCATTCCATTCCACACCTCATACTCCCCCCCTCCCTGCAAGGCAGTTGGAATGTCTGTTTTAAAAGCTGCCTGGGGGATTATGGACCATTCACACACTTTCCACCTTAACATACCTCATAGGGGGAGAGGAAAATGATGACAGCTGCTTTCCCTAGGCAGAGGCTGGGGGGGGGGGAGTAAACTTGAAGATAGACAGGCAGATAAAGGTTAGGCTGATGGTTGCCTGGAAAGGACATAGGGTTGCCAACTCCAGGTTGGAAACTTCCAGGATAGTTTAGGAATGAAGCCTGCTGAGGGTGGGGTGTGAGGAGGAGGAGGAGGAAGAGAAAGAGGAGGACCTCAGACAGATACAATGCCATACTCCCCACCCTCCAAACAAGCTGTTGCCAGTCTCCAGGTGACAGCTGGAGAGCTCTTAAAGCTCTGGTGCTAATTCAAAGTGCTGCAATTTATCAACAGAGTAGTGTTTTGGCAAATCTTTAGGAATTGTTTGGTGCATTTACGATGAGGCACCCACCCAGAGCCTCTGGCATTTTCTCACTCTGCTGGCATCAAAACCAATTTAAGGCAAAATAAGAGGCTACTGAGAGGGGAGGAGATAAAGTTGCCAGCTTTAGGTATGGAAAATCCTGGAGATTTGAGGAGTGGAGGCCGGAGAGGGGGACATCAGACAGGTTACAGTGCCATAGACTCCACCCTCCAACCCAGCTATTTGCTCCTGGGGAACTATTGTTGCCAATCTTGGCCCAGCACCCATCAAACCATTCTCTTCACCCCCCCCCATGCTGCCCTCTACAGAATCCACCCCCAAAAACTCCAGGTATTTCCCTCCTTATAGCTGGCAACCCTACTTTCCCCTCAGTGCCTGTTGGTAGGCAACTATGTTTGGTCCAGTCACCTACTTTGCCCTTTGGGAGAAAACATATTGGGGCCAATCCTGATAGGGTTGCCAACTCCCAATGGGAAATTCCTGGAGATTTGAGGGATGGAGCCTGAAGAGGGTGAGGTTTGAGGAGGGGTGGGACCTCAGACAGGTACAATGCCATAGACTCCACCCTCCAAACCACTCAGTCCCTCATGGGGAACCATTGTTGCCAATCTCCAGGTGAGGGCTGGAGACCACTCAAAATTACAATTGCTCTGCAGAAGGGAGGGCGGAAGTCAGCTGAAGTCAAAGGGGCAGATAATGGTAGGTTGATGGTTAGCTGCGAAGGAGATGGGGTAGCCAACTCCAGGCTGGCAAATTCCTGGGGATTTGAGGGGTGGAGCCTGGAGAGGGTGGGGTTTGCGGAGGGGTGGGACATCAGACAGGTAGAATGCCATAGACTCCACCCTCCAAACCAGCCATTTCGTCCTGGGTAACAATTGTTGCCAATTTCCAGGTGAGGGCTACAGATCACTCAAAATTACAACTGCTCTTCAGGGAGCAGAGATCAGTTCCTCTGGAGAAAACAGTGGACTCTGCCATTATACCCTGCTGAGGTCACCACAGCAAAATGACACTGTTTGCCCAAAGCCAGAGCACTCCCCCAGAGCCTCTTTCTAGATCTCGTTGTATTTATTTCCACAACGGGCTTTACTGCTAGTGACATTATAATACATATGAACACACACATGAAGCTGCCGTGTACTGAAATCAAACCCTTGGTCTATCAAGTTCAGTATTGCCTACTCAGACTGGCAGCAGCTCTCCAGGGACTCAGACAGATGTCTTTCTTATCTCCTATTACCTGCTCCTTTTAACCAGAGGTGCTGGGGACTGAACCTGGGACCTTCTGCATGCCAGGCAGAGGCTCTTCCACTGAGCCACAGCCCCTCTTTACAGTTCTCCAGGGTCTCTGGCGGAGGTCTTTCCCATCACCTCCTGCCTGGTCCTTTTAACTGGAGATGCCGGGGATTGAACCTGGGACCTTCTGCATGCTAAGCAGATGCTCTGCCACTGAACCACAGCTCCTCTTTACAGCTCTCCAGGGTCTCAGGCAGAGGTCTTTCACATCATCTCCTGCCTGGTCCTTTTAACTGGAGATGCTGGGGATTGAACCTGGGACCTTCTGCATGGCAAGCAGATGCTCTACGACTGAGCCACAGTCCCTCCCCAAATAATAACAAGTGTAATAGGCAAGATGATGCTGTTGCAGTCATTCTGCTTCTGGGCTTCCTAGAGCCACTGTGTGAGACAGGTTGTGGGGCTTCATGGGCCTTTGGTCTGACCCAACATGGCTCTTATTATGTTCTTAGGTTCTCTGGATTTTCAGCTTTCTTTCTTTCTTTCTTTCTTTCTTTCTTTCTTTCTTTCTTTCTTTCTTTCACTCCTTCTGGTCTGAATATATGCCTTTCCCATTATATCTCCATAACAGAAAGGGCTTGAGATTTACTTTTTTTAAAAGCTGGGAATTCAGAGAACATGTGACACTTATAGTGATAATGGAGATATCAGTATAAAATTTAATTGCCTTTAAAAATAATAATAGTAAGCCCCCAGATGAGGCGGGAAAGAAAAGAGTGCCGTAGCAACAGTATCAGGAAAAAAGGCAACGATGTGGGCAACTAGACCTTCCTATCCACTTGGCAGTCATCCAGAGAGCCAGTATGGGGTAGTGGTTAAGAGCACGGACTCTAATCTGGGAGAACTGGGTTTGATTCCCCACTCCTCCGCATGCAGCTGCTGGTGTGACCTTGGGTCAGTCACAAGTTCTCTCAGAGCTGTTCTCTCAAGGGCAGTTCTCGAAAGAGCTCTCTCAGCCCCGCCTACCTCACAAGGTGTCTGTTGTGGGGAGGGGAAGGGAAAGGGATTGTAAACCGCTTTGAGACTCCTTGGGGTAGTGAAACTTCACAGCAAAGCAGGTTTCAGAAAGGTCAGAGAAAAACCCAGAGAAACTCCGGGAGGTCTAGAGAAGTACCAGGATGCTATAGGGTGGCAGGGGGGATAAAAACCCACTTCCCAACAGCACTAAACCCTGAGCCCGTAACCCGTATGGAAATGGGCCAAATCATAGTTCCTCTTGTATTTCAAAGTGTTTTCATATAAGTCATTCCACGTCTGCCTTATCTAGATTATATTTTTGTTCGTGAATTTCTCTCTCGTTGATTTCTTGTTTTCGAGGAGATTCCTTCCCCCCTTTACGCCCATTTAAATTTATTCCTATGTATTTATTCAATAAGAAAACACCCACCCACACCCAAAGACAAGGGTTCTTGCATCCCCTGTGCAATGGAGGGAGATGCGATTGAATAAACTTAGCATTTTGAAAAACATTCTCGATGGGCAAAGCACCAGTTTTCATGGAAGTGACTCATTCGTTTGGCTTGCTCTTTGTCATCCCCTGAATCCCCTCTCGCTCAACATAAAAACTACACTTATTTTTCTTTGTGAGAGGTTGGGGGGGGGGGGGTGCCATTCCCAAGACAACATAGCTGCCAGGGAGGGATCCCGGGCACAACAGCTCGCAGCAGCCAAGTCCCCGTTGCTACAGAGGGGCCTCATCGACATCTTCCTTTCCCCATTGGGTTTTGGAACGGGAGAAGACTTGTGGGGTTGCCAGCTTCCAGATAGAACCTGCAGCTCCCCCAGAATTGCAACCGATCTCGAGGCCACAGAGAGCAGTTCCCCTGGTGAAAATGGCTGCTTTGGAGGATGGGTTCTGCTGTATTATACCACACTGAGGTCCGGCCCCTCCTTCTCCTTCCTCAGGCTCCACCCCCAAATCTCCAGAACTTTCCCGGCTTGGAATTAGAAGAAGAAGAAGAAGAGAGGAGATGGGGTTTATACCCTGTCCTTCACAACCCGAAGAAGTCTCAGAGTGGCTTACAAACTCCTTTCCCTTCCCCTCCCCACAACAGACACCCTGTGAGGTAGGTGGGGGCTGAGAGAGCTCTTTTGAGGACTACCTGAAGGAGTCTCAGAGCGGCTTACAATCTCCATTCCCTTCCCCTCCCCACGACAGATGCCCTGTGAGGTAGGTGGGGCTGAGGGAGCACGTTCGAGAACTGCTCTTGAAAGAACAGCTCGCAGAGAGCTGTGGCTGACCCAAGGTCACACCAGCAGCTGCAGATAGAGGAATCGTGGGGAATCGAACCCGGTTCTCCCAGATTAGAGTCCGTGCTCCTAACCACTACATCAAACTGGCTCGCTAGGGAAGAGGGGATGGACCCATGGAGGCTGGATTCGGCCCAGGAGCTTCCAGTGGCTTTCTGACCCCCCCCCCCCCGTTTTTTTCCCCCCCCCCCCCCAGTTTGATTCATGGGCCTACAATAGCTAATTTGGGAAGAACTGAATTCTGTAATATGGCGGGAGTTCCCTTGATGGTGTTAGCTCCTGAATATTCTATATTCAAAGAAATCCACAGAAGAATGAGCCCTATACTCTAAAGAAAGGATGTTTTTTTGAGGCAGTTTCAGTATCACTTTTTGCGTCTCAACTAGTGGCCCCTTTCCGCCACTGGCCTCAAATTTGCACTTTTGAAGTTAAGCAGGGGTCATTTCGTAGAAAAAGGGGTGCAGGAGCTCATTAGCATAACTCATTAGCATATGCCACACCCCCTGACCTCACTGGAAGTGTGTCAGAAGGCAACACCCACCGTTCAGGCTCCACGGGACTGTTTTGGATTGCTAGCTATTGGGGGGGGGGACGTGCAGATCTGCCCTCGCAGAGGAGGGAGAGCTCGTACCTGATTAAAACTTGGCCTTAAAGATGCCACTGGACTGTTTTGGACCGTGGGGGCCGTCGGGAGCTCTGCAACTTACCTGGCTGCTTCTTGCTCTGACTGAGGGCTGCTGGGAGCAAGGGGTGGGGCTTGTTGCATGTGCCCGCCCCCCGGGCTCTTTACTGCCGGAGCTCTGCTCCTGTGCGCTCCTGCAGGAAATGACCCCTGAAGTTAAGTCACCTGTTAAATAAAAATGGGAACATTTATTACAAAGTCTCATGATATTCTTTTTCTTAATGTATTAAATGTAAAAATTTAAAATATACTACTAATTCTGTAACATTGTTTTCGCATTTTCACATTTAAAAAATCATTTTTTTAATTTACTGTCGGGGGCCCTCAAAAATGGTAGTGGCCCTGGCCTCTCTTGACCTCTGTGAGGGCCTGACAGGGTTCGTCTATCCCATGTAGCAAGGACTCTTTGAGAAGATTATGGATTCTTCACCACAGATTCTGAGTTCTCCGATGGGCTGTTCATCACTAAAGAGCAACTCTGCAAATCCACTCATGAGGTGTTTAATTGCTCTCAGTGGGATTTACCGGTTCAAGTCGGGCTGCCACGTTGGATCTCCCAGATATTCTGCAATACTTTCACACACACACACACACAACCCTTCTGCATGCAACACACAACTGGCAGCTGACAGCGAAATAATTCTGCATCGAAACTCCACTGCTAATTTCATCTGGGGACGCATCAATCGCTCAAAAAGATCTGTGGATTTGCATTTGAATATGAGCTTGTTTTCATCCTTTCTGTCTTATATTTCCCACTATTCATGTCAGTAAGGTAAAGGTAAAGGTTCCCTTGCTCGAAAGCCAGTCGAATCCGACTCTAGGGTTGCGGTGCTCATCTCCGTTTCAAAGCCGAAGAGCCAGCGCTGTCCGAAGACGTTTCCGTGGTCATGTGGCCAGCATGACTAAACACCAAGGCACACGGAACGCTGTTGCCTTCCCACCGAAGCGGTACCTATTTATCTACTTGCAATTTCTTGCTTTCGAACTGCTAGGTTGGCAGGAGCGGGAACTAGAGACGGGAGCTCACTCCATCATGCGGCACACCCGGGTCTCGAACTGCTAAACTACTGACCTTCCACAGCCTGCAGTTCAGCATCTTAACCACTTGAGCTACCGCAGCTCCTATTCATGTCAGTAACTGACCTTAAGAAAACAACACCACCCAGATTCTGTGGTGTATTTTGACTATCTAGACCTGGACTGCCACCTGTCACTGATTTACCAAGTCAGTTTGATTCTGGTAGTCACTTATTCACAACTTTTAGCTTTGTACTGTTAATAGGAGAGCTGTTGCATTTCCCCAAAGTTATCAAAGTCTTAAACGAATCGAGGAAACTGTGTTTACGATGCTATCCAAAATAATACCTTGCAGGAGAGGGGGAAATGGAGGGGGAAATACTCAATAGGAGAGCCGTTGCGTTTCCCCAAAGTTATCAAAGTCTTAAACGAATCGAGAAAACCGTGTTTACGACACTATCCAAAATAATACCTTGCAGGAGAGGGGGAAATGGAGGGGGAAATACTCAATAGGAGAGCCGTTGCGTTTCCCCAAAGTTATCAGAGTCTTAAATGGATCGAGAAAACCATGTATATGACACTATCCAAAACAATACCTTTCAGGATAGGGGGAAATGGATGGGGGAATACTCAAGCCCATTAAATCCAAGTCTCTGGTCTCCAGTCTCTCTCCAGATGGGCCTTGTCATTCCAGCTCCTCTGCTTTTCTTCAGAAGTGGGCACGGGAGGCTGGAATCAGATAAGGCAGGTGGCACTGCCAGCTGTAAAGCGGAGGAGGAACTTCCGGATGGTGACCACAGCCTACGCTGAAAACACTGGCAAGGGGGGAAGATGCTGGAACACTCAGCCACCTTCTCATCACTCACAAAAGGACCTTGGGACGTATCGGATGTCTTTGCAAAGCTTCAGCCATGACTCCTGAAAGATTTCGAGCTCTTCAACAAGCGTGGTGGGAGTCCCACCTTCTGGGAGGCAGTGATGCTCTCAACGTCTGGCCCGTAGCCGGGGGTGGGTTTTTTTGTTCTGGAGGGGGATTTAATTGTTAACGGGGCAGTTAAATTACAGTTAATTACATTAATCTAAATGCCTGTCTTTAAAGGGAGAGGCTCTGAGCCTGTTTCTAGCCCTTCCTTTCAAGAAGAAGAAGAAGAAGAAGAGGAAGAAGAAGAGGAAGAGGAGGAGTAGGAGTAGGAGTAGAAGATTGCATTTATACCCCGACCTTCACTACCCAAAGGTGTCTCAGAGCGGCTTACAAACGCCTTTCCCTTCCCCTGGACTGTGAAGTAGGTGGTGCTGAGAGAACTCTTGACAGAAACTGCTCTATTTTCAAGGACAGCTCTTATCAGAACTACGGCTTGCCCAAGGTCAGCCAGTCAGGTGCAAGTGGAAGAGTGGGGAATCAAACCCGGTTCTCCCAGATTAGAGTCCACGCACTTTAACCACTTCACCAAAATGAAGAAGAGATTGGATTTATACCCCGCCCTTCACTACCCAAAGGAGTCTCAGAGCGGCTTACAAACTCCTTTCCCTTCCCCTCCCCACAACAGAGACCCTGTGAGGTAGGTGGGGCTGAGAGAGCTCTGACAGAAACTGCTCTTTTTCAAGAACTACGGCTTGCCCAAGGTCATCCAGCATGTGCAAGTGGAGGAGTGGGAAATCAAACCCAGTTCTCCCAGGTTAGAGTCCGCGCACTTAACCACGACACCAAACTGGCTCTCAAGGTGTAAGCTCTCATGTGCAGGCACAGGTCTTCAGATACAGTGAAGAGGAATTTCATGGTTTAGAATTTCACAGTGTCCTTTCCCCCCACGGTTGTTATTGTGGTTCGTAACTCAAACAGTGCCATCCAAAGCAGAGTTACACTCTTTTGAGCCGAAGGATGTAATTTTGCTTAGGACGGCAGTGTTCGAAGCGAGACTGTTCGTGCCGGTTCATATCTCTAGTGGGTTGCCAGTAAGTGGTTAAGACATACTGTACACCTGCTGAAGAGAAACAGGCAGGCGGGGGCTTCCAGAGTTGCCATCACAGCGTGTCCTGCTTCCCCACACAGAGGGGAAGAGACACCTGAGAAGATTAAAGTTACCAACCGACGAAATCACCTCAGGGGACAGGTGAGACGGCAGCGACCCACTCGCTCTGAGCCAAACGCCCACTACCGGGGAGCAGAGCCACGCTCGCTGTCAGTCAAACCCGTTTCTCTCTCCTTCTCTGTTGCCACCCTCGGACATTTTTGCCGATCAAGGAACTCAACAAATAAATGTGTTTGGCAGCGCGAAGGATACGAAGCCTCTCTCCAGAGAGCTAAAGTGGTGTTCGAGTTTCACGGTGCTCATTTGGTTCTTGACAAAACTAAAAATTCCCTTCCCCGCTTTGCTCCTCAGACATCCGCCCTTTCCTCGGCAGACTCCTTTGACACTTCTCATTTGTTATTCTCACAACCTCGTTGAACCACTGCCTGTTTCCACGCAACGGCGGGCCCGAAGAGCGGCAGAAAGTTTGCCGTGGGTCAGAACCGAAGCACGTCGGCAGAGTGCGTGGGAGGCCTCCAGCGACCTTTGCGGCATTTCATTTAGTTCCAATCAGCCTTGCTCATTTCTTATGTCATCAGCAATAAATTAACTGTTTTAAAACCCGGTTTTGTATATTTCTCTGGAGGGCACGAGTGTCCTGCATGTTCGCCACCTGAGTACATATGTGCCAAAGATATCAGCCGTCTCTTCAGGAACTGGTTCTTGGTCCCACCAGGCCATTGTGGAGGATAAGTCTATCAATGGCTATTAGCCATGGTGACTGAGGGGAACCTCCACATTCAGAAGCACTAAGCCTCTGAATCCCAGAGCCAGGAGGCAACATCAGGGGAGGCCTCAGTCTCTATGTGCTTTTGTTGGCCCTCCAGAGGAACTGGTTGGCCCCTGTGGGAGACGGGATGCTGGACTAGATGGACCCTCACTGGTCTGACCCAGCAGGGCGCTTCTGATGTTCTTAGGAAGGCCTTGGCCTCTATGCCCTGTTGTTGGCCCTCCAGATGAACTGGTTGGCCACCATGCTAGCAGGGCTCTTCTGATGTTCTTAGGTAGGAAGGCCTCTCTGCCCTGTTGTTGACCCTCCAGAGGAACTGGTTGGCCACTGTGTGAGACAGGATGCTGGACTAGATGGACCACTGGTCTGATCCAGCAGGGCTCTTCTTATGTTCTTAGGTAGGAAGGCCTTGGCCCCTACGCCTTGTTGTTGGCCCTCCAGACGAACTGGTTGGTCACCATGTCAGCAGGGCTCTTCTGATGTTCTTAGGAAGGCCTTGGCCTCTATGCTCTGTTGCTGGCCCTCCAGAGGAACTGGTTGGCCACTGTGTGAGACGGGATGCTGGACTAGATGGACCCTCACTGGTCTGATCCACCAGGGCTCTTCTTCTGTTCTTAGGAAGGCCTCGGCCTCTCTGCCCTGTTGCTGGTTCTCCAGAGGAACTGGTTGGCCACTATGTGAGACAGGATGTTGGACTAGATGGACCACTGGTCTGATCCAGCAGGCCCTTCTTATGTAATTAGAAAGGCTTTGGCCTCTCTGCCCTGTTGCTGCCCCTCCAGAGGAGCTGGTTGGCCACCGTGTGAAACAGGATGCTGGACTAGATGGACCACTGGTCTGATCCAGCAGGGCTCTTCTTATGTTCTTACGTGGGCCACTGTCTGGCACTGCTAAGGTGCCCTCTCTCTGGCCTCGGACAGAGAAAGTTGGGGTTGTGAGCCACCCTACTCTGCCTTCTCTACCTTAGTGCTGCTCCTTTCAGGTCTGGGAACCACGGTGAGTACTGTCCTCCGTCCACCAGCCTTTTGAGAGCTTCACCTGTTGTCTTTCTCAGCCTACAGGGACTCATGGGGCGTGGCCAGCACCACGAGAGGTCGGGGGCGAGCCTTTGAAGAGTTCCTGACCCCTCCTCCACCCTAGCCCTGGATCTGCCTTCCAGCTGATCAGTCAGCAGCTGGTCTTTAAAGCTCAAGAGTCCGCCAATCAGCTGGTTGGCGGGCAGCCCTTTAAAAGACAGTACGGCTTCTGTTGAATGCCAGGCGTGGTGGTACAGGAGCCCTAGGCAGATGACCTGACTGTGTGTTTCCTCGCCACACGGGGAGGGAGGGAGGGAGGGTGGGCAGCAGCACACGGGCCCTGCAACTAGGGTCGCCAGCCTCCGGTTGCTAGCTGAAGATCTCCTGGGGTTATAACTTATTTCCAGATGACAGAGATCAGGATGTGTGGAGAAAATGGCTGCTTTGGAAAGCGGACTCTATGCAGGCCCATAGACAGGGATTTTTGTTGTTGTTGTTCGGGGGGCATTGCATTTTTTTAAGGGGGCAGTTAAACTACAGTTATTTAAATTAATCTGAACGCCTGTCTTTAAAGGGGGAGGCTTCAAGGGACGGGGCAGTGAGCGCATCAGTTCCTGGGAGAAACCAAAAATTATACTTTGTGAGCTACTGGCATTAAAGATGTGAGAGAGCGATTTGGCTGCTGCATCAGTCAGGTACAGTAACAATTGACTGGCACAGTGATGAGATAATACGGAGAACAAGAAAAACTGTGAAAAAGTGACGCTTAATAGATGTCTTTAAAGAATCATAGAAAAGTGAACAAAAATAATATACATAATCATAGAAAAATATATTGACGGTGATCTACGGAATGTCTTGCCGTTTCGAAGGAAGATCTTCTTCTGAACAAAGATGCAGGACAAAAAATGTCTCTCAGTGATTCATATCCTCTGGTGACGTCTCACAATTATCAAGGAAGATTTTAAATGTTCATAACAGCTGTAATGTATAGTAGAACCTGCCATGGGCTAAGATGATTGTAATGCTGCCATGAAACGGCAGTAGAAGAAGAAGAGATTGGATTTATACCCCACCCTTCACTACCCAAAGGTGTCTCAGAGCGGCTTACAAACTCCTTTCCCTCCCCCTCCGCACAACAGACACCCTGGGAGGTGGGTGGGGCTGAGAGAGCTCTTGACAGAAACTGCTCTTTTTTCAAGAGCAGCTCTTATCAGAACTATGGCTTGCCCAAGGTCGTCCAGCAGGTGCAAGTGGAGGAGTGGGGAATCAAACCCAGTTCTCCCACATTAGAGTCTGCGCACTTAACCACTACACCAAACTGATGTACTAACCAGAGCTGACTCTGCTTAGCTTTGAGATCTGATGCGACCAGGCCAGCCTCAGCCATCATAGGGGCCATCCAATCGGTAAAATTCGTCACGAAATGAGTCAGGAAAAGCCATGCTGTTCGACTTGTCCTTTCTGTAATAGTTGCTAAGCATGGAGAGGGCTTCAGTTTTAGCCTAATGGGCTCCATCCTCGTATCAATGGCAAAATATCTCGGACCAGGGGTCATTTCGTACCTGCAGAAGCTCATTAGCATAACTTATTAGCATATGCCACACCCCCTCGGCCATAACTTTTAAAAGAGCCCCTCCCAAGAGCTGGGGAGCCAGAATGACGCATGCCAGAGGTGGAATTTGCCCCGCGAGAGGTGGAATGAACCACGCAAGAGGTGGAATTTGCCCCACGAGAGGTGGAATGACCCACGTGAGAGTTGGAATTTGCCCCTACGAGTCCAAGGCCACCACCCCGGGGCTCAGAGAGGCAAGGGAATGTTTCGCCCCACCCTGCCCCTCCCCCCACATGGGCGTCGCAGCTGCCACCAAGAACATTGACGGCGGCCATAACTTTTTGAAGAGCCCCTCCTGAGAGCTGGGTGAGCCAGAATGACCTCTCACATGAGGTAGAATTTGCCCCTACGAGTCCAAGGCCACCACCCCGGGGCTTTGGGAGGCGGGGGAACGTTTCCCCCCCACACCGTGTCCCAACTGATGGCTGGTGGGAGCAGGGGGCGGGGCTTATGTGCCCGCCCCCTGGGCTCCTGACTGCTCCGGTGCGCTCCGGCAGGAACCGAGGCCTGTCAGGGGCTATTATAGAAATGCTAAGGTGAGTGCATCCCAAGCATATGCAAAGAATCATCGTCCTAAGGTGTTCCAAGCAAGCGGCTCAGAATGTCTTCTTCGCACACACGGCTCCTCTCTTCAGAAAATATGGTTTAACGTACACTTTCAAAATAATAATATTGTTTGCGCTTCGACCTTATCGGCTAAGCGGCGGTAAGCTTGCTGAACGAAACAGACTGTGCTGGGGGGGGGGGAAGGCACTCTATATACTTTTTATACCCGTATTCTCTTCCTCCTCCTCTTCTGGTGGCTGTCAGAGAAGCTGAGGAGCGCCTCGTGGGAGATTTGCTTCGAGAATCTCTGCGGGGAGCTATACCAGCTGCTGTGCTGGCGGCCGAGTCAAAACTGCCTCTGGATCTTGTTGGCAGACATCTCTTTCCTGATTCTCCTTTAAATTTTTATGGATTTTGCGTGCAGATAAATCACCCGGCGCGTCTCATTTTATTTCTGGGGCTTTGATGCCTGGCCTACCCTCGTCTCGAGGTAGCGGCGCTTCCGAACAAACACGGCGCACGACGTTTATCAGACAACCATCCTGGAATCGTGTGTTTAAAAAACCGCCTACTGCCACTCTCTTTTCTTAAATATTTCATTGTCGTCTTCAATTTACTGATAAACCATCAAGCGTTGCTGTGGGGGCATAGCATTACTGCCTACACAAGAGTTACAAATTAAAAAGGGGGGGAGGGGGATGCAATAAAAACGAAGTTCAAAATCAACCGGGAGAAGAGAAGAGGCGATTCAGAACGGATCACGATTCAAACCACAGCTCCTATATCTCTGCTGTCTGAATTATGGTGATTCATCCACAGAGTTCCCCAGACCAAATAATAACAGTCCTTTTAAAACAGATTTTTGTGCATTTTGTGCGCCGTGTGTCAACTTAACTAACTGGGTACATCGCAAACTTCCCGGCCCTTCTTAACATTCAGACAAACACAAGACATTTCATTAATTTAGGTACATGTCTCTTGAGAAACCTGTATAAGGGCCAAGAAGCAACAGTTAGAACCGGATATGGAACAACTGATTGGTTAGCATAGGAAAAGGAGTACGACAAGGATGTATATTGTCACCTTTCTTATTTAATATATATGCAGAGTACATCATGCGAAATGCTGGCCTGGATGAATCACAAGCCAGAATTAAGATTGCTGGGGAAAAGATCAACAACCTCAGATATGCAGACGATACCACTCTAATGGCAGAAAGTGAAGAGGACCTAAAGAGCCTCCTGCTCAGGGTAAAAGAAGAGAGCGCAAAAGTGGGCTTGAAGCTCAGCATCAAAAAAACTAAGATCATGGCATCCGGTCCCATCACTCCTTGGCAAATAGAAGGGGAAGTCGTGGAAGTGGTGACAGACTTCACGTTCCTGGGATCCCAGATCACCGCAGACTGTGACAGCAGCCATGAAATTAAAAGACGCCTGCTCCTTGGGAGGAAAGCGATGGCGAACCTAAACAGCATGATAAAAAGTAGAGACATCTCCCTGCCAACAAAAGTCCGCATGGTCAAAGCAATGGTATTCCCAGTAGTCATGTATGGCTGCGAGAGTTGGACTATAAGGAAGGCCGAGCGCCGAAGAATATTCTTTTGAACTATGGTGCTGGAGAAGACTCTTGAGAGTCCCTTGGACTGCAAGGAGATCAAATCAGTCAAACCTAAAAGACATCAACCCTGACTGTTCCCTGGAAGGCCAGATAATGAAACTGAAGCTCAAATACTTTGGCCACCCAATGAGAAGGGAGCACTCACTGGAGAAGACCCTGATGCTGGGAAAGATTGAAGGTCAAAGAAGACGGGGATGGCAAAGGATGAGATGGTTAGACAGTGTCAAAGATGCAACGAAGATGAAGTTGAGCAAACTTCAGAGGACAGCGGAAGACCGGAAGGCCTGGCATGATCTTGTCCATGGGGTCGTGAAGAGTCGGACTCGACTGTGCGACTGAACAACAACAGCAACAATAACAAACTGAGGAATCTTCAGATTCTTATTTATTTATTTATTATTGTCTGATTTATACCCCGCCCTCCCTGCAAGCAGGCCACATTTGAAATGTTACTTGACAGCTTATGGTTTGGTTCTTGAAAACCAGTATTTCAAAAATCTGCAACTGTTTAAAAAATTCCAAAATAAAAACAATAACCTTGATACAGGCAACCAGGGGGGGGATGGGGGAGACTTACCAGGAAAAAGATAAAGGCCCAGGCCACAGTGCTGGCACCGTACAGGAAGTGATGTCATCATGTCAGTGACTTCTGGGTAACGCTGTAGTATTTGGGCAAAAACTCTATGGTAAAACCAGCTTCTACCTTTGAGTTCTTGCCCAGATACCAGAGTGTCGCCTGGAAGTTGCTGGCGTGATGATATCACTTCCTATGCAATGCCAGGAACGTGGCCTAGGCCTTCCTCTTTCTACAGGAAAGTCCCCCCACCAGCCAGCTGATAGGTGGCCAGCTAGCTGGCTGGTATCTGGGGGGAGCCCGAAAATTCGGGGGATCCCCCACCCCCACCTGGGGACTGGCATCCCAGCAGCTGGGGGAGTAGGGTTTGGTGGCGGGGGGGGCTGCTCTTCCACTGATTCACCGCCCCTCCCTTCAGGTGAGACAGAGTGGGAGAAAGACGGTCATGAATTAATTCATTTTCAATCCAAAGGCGATTTATGCTCAATGTATGCAATAATAATTAGTTCGTTTCCAAGACTCCCGACAAAAAGTCATGAATCAGAAGAACAGCCTCCTACCCGTGTGCGCGTGTCAGCGAGAGGGGCCAGCTCCGCGACTCTGTTCTAAGAATTAGAAAACGTCGCCAAACAGAGGCGCTCATCGGACAGGAACCACTGTAGAACCACTCGCTACTTTTTCAGCATTCCCCGGACAATACCTCGAGAAGCTGGAGACGGATAATCCCTTTTCCCAGACTGGAAGGTGGCATGTAAATTCGTCCCTCCGTGCACAGGATTTGTGGGTTTTCAGAAATCTGTCGGCCAGAAGTGCTAGCGCAATGAAAGAAACGAACATTTATATCCTGGGAAGTGATGTCTCCAACATGCTGTGTTCAACTGAGCTCTCTTAAAAAGCGATTTATCTTTCTCTAGCATGAGTTGAATTGCCGCAAGGGTTCCTTACCCAAATCAAAACCTAAACCGGGGGGGGGGGGAATCCCCCTTTTGTTAATATATCTTGTGGGGAGAAAATAATAATATTTGGAAATCTTCAGATCTGCATATTAAATTGGCATCTGGCTTTCCAGCTTCAAGCTCATGTGTAGCTCAGGGGAAGAGGGAGAGAGTGACTCAGAAGACAGTTTAACTGACAGGAACATTTTCCAACCAGTAGTCTTACCAGACCTTGCCCCCGAAGAAGCTTAAACCATTAAGTTGGTCTTTCCAGACTCTTTAGTTTACATTGATCATATTGCTGGCTCGCTGCCCTACGGTGGACTCGGAGTTTATCCTGTCTGCTCAAGCCATTTTGTTTTCTGACGCTGCACCCATTGGCAGAAAGGTAAATATTTTGGCACACACACAGGACTGGGGCCAAGGGGCTGAAAGTTATAGTTATGTCTTGGACCTGGCATGGACTGACCAAGTTGGATACCGAGAACAATAGGTAGCTAGGATCCTGAAAGGAACCTATAAACCAGGAGCTGCACTGTAAATAGCCTATCACGGGTAGTCGGTGTGTGTGGGGTGTGGTGTTGTGCACGGATTTAAGCAGGGCTTTGGTCCTGCAAATTTGTTCTTAGTTTAACCTGATCTACAATAAAGCATGAGCTGATCACTACTTGCGTGTCGAACCCAGTATACTTCAGTTATACTCCGCACAGTACTGTCTCTGGGTGGAGAAAGAGAGACCAAAAATGTTGCTTGTACCCACAGATAGTGGAGCTGCGGTGGCTCAAGTGGTTAAGACGCTGAACTGCAGGCTGTGGAAGGTCGGTAGTTCAGCAGTTCGAGATCCGAGTGTGCCGCATGACGGAGTGAGCTCCCGTCTCTCGTTCCTGCTCCTGCCAACCTAGCAGTTCGAAAGCAAGAAATTGCAAGTAGATAAATAGGTAACAGCGTTCCGTGCGCCTTGGTGTTTAGTCATGCCAGCCACATGACCACGGAAATGTCTTCGGACAACGCTGGCTCTTCGGCTTGGAAACGGAGATGAGCATCACAACCCTAGAGTCGGATTCGACTGGCTTTCGAGCGAGGGAACCTTTACCTTTCCCTTTTACCCACAGATAACAGTCCTGCAGGTGTGGGGGGGGGGCAGCGGCAGAGGCCAGGGCTACATTTATCCACCATCCCCCGAGACATTAGGCAGCCTTTGCCATCTTCTCTAAATCACGTTGTGTATGTGGCAATCAGAACTGAGCGAGAGAGAGAGAGAGAATGCAACACACAAACGTGGGGTCAAATCAGATAAAAGCCGACAAGACATCTGCCATGAGGACCTGAGATTTCTTAAGAGCTTCCTTACGTAATTCTTCACTCAAAGAGTAATTCACATGTGGAATTCACTGGTGGTGGCTACAAGCATAGACGGCTTCTAGAGGGGATTGGATAAACTGTAAAGTACCTGGGTTCGCCGCATGGAGGACTCGGACAACGACATGCGTTCACACACGTTTATTGTACTTCACACGGGAACTACTGAACGACCCTGCAAGGCCAACTATATACACACCCACCCAGCACACCCACAGTCCCGTTAGAGGGTTTGAATTTCCCGCCAAAGTTGCCATTGGTGAATGCTGGGGGAACTAGGATCCTGGGTTCCTATTGTTTAGAGGAGCTAAGCTCCTGAATGTAGCCGCGGACTCCTGGTGGCGGTCCGCGCACATAACAAAACATATGGAGCAGAGGTCCATCAGTGGCTCTTAGCCACAAGGTCTAGATAGGAACTCTCAGTCTGGGGCAAGGGATGCTCTGTATTCTTGGTGCTGGGGGGGGGCAATAGTGGGAGGGCTTTTGGAGTTCTGGCCCCACAGCTGGACCTTCTGATGGCCCCTGGGTTTTGGCCACTGTGTGACACAGAGTGTTGGACTGGAGGGGCCATCGGCCTGATCCAACATGGTTTCTCTTATGTTCTTATGTCTGGGGCAATAATGCTCTGTGTTCTTGGTGCTTGGGGGGCAACAGGGAGAGGGTGTCTGGAGCTTTGGCCCCACTGGGTTTTGGTCACTGTGTGACACAGAGTGTTGGACTGGATGGGCCATTGGCCTGATCCCACATGGCTTCTCTTATGTTATTAAGTCTGGGGCAGTGATGTTCTGTATTCTTGGTGTTTAGGGGGACAAGACTGGGAGGGCGTCTGGAGTTCTGGTCCCGCTGGCAGTGAACCTCTTGATGGCCCCTGGGTTTTGGCCACTGTGTGATGCAGAGTGTAGGACTGGAGGGGCCATTGGCCTGATCCAGCATGGCTTCTCTTATATTCTTATGTCTGCAGCAATGATGCTCTGTCTTCTTGGTCCTTGGGGGGGGGGGGCAACAGTGGGAAGGCTTCTGGAATTCTGGCCCCGCTGGTGGACCTCCTGAAGACCCCTGGGTTTGGGCCACTGAGTGGCACAGAGTGTTGGACTGGAGGGGCCATTGGCCTGATCCAACATGGCTTCTTGTTGGTGTAGTGGGTTAAGTGTTTGGTGTAGTGATTAAGTGTGCGGACTCTAATCTGGGAGAACCGGGTTGGATTCCCCACTCCTCCACTTGCACCTGCTGATGAGACCTTGGGTCAGTCACAAGCTCTGGCACAGCTGTCCTTGAAAAATAGCAGTTTGTGTCAGAGTTCTCTCAGCCCCACCCACCTCACAGGGTGTCTGTTGTGGGGAGGGGAAGGGAGAGGAGTTTGTAAGCCGCTCTGAGACTCCAAGTGAAGGGTGGGGTATAAATCCAATCTCTTCTTCTTCTTCTTCTTCTTGTGTACTGACCCGGCCATGTGCGCGATCCGGTTTCGGCCAGTTCTACATGCGGCCAAGCAAAGGGCCTGAGCTTCGCTCCTAAACACAATAGCCAGTCGGATCCTTTCCCTGCCAATTGGGAACCTAGGATCCAAGGGAATAATCTAATCACTGTAAATAGACCATTCACGGGTGTTGGGTGTATGTGGGTGTGTTTTCCTTGGGACATATAAGCCGGCCTGCGAGCCGGCTACTTTGTCTTGTTCTTCTCCTAACAAAGTATGAGAGCTGAATTCACTAAGTCTCAGTACTTTTCACTCCTCTTATGTTCCTATGTCCTTGACAGCAGCTACAGGTGCGGCCTGGTCTGGATTGGGACCACAGTGTTAGGACAATAGGGCAGGTTCGACGTATTGTGTCGCCCCAAGGAAGATGTACTCATCACCTCCTGCCTGGGCTCCCCCCGCCACCGCTGAGTCCAAGACAAGGCCCTGGAGGTGACGTCCGTCTCGTCCATTGCCTCTAGCTGTGTGGAGCGCGGCACTCTCCTGGAGCGTCCAAACAGCTGCCACAAAAATATGATTGTTGCTGGTGGTGGTAGTTTGATTTGCCACCTATCTAATATTTTACAGTCAGGATTCTTGACTGCCCAACTACCAAGGACAACGGCGGATCGGGTCGGGCAGAAGAGTGTATCTAATGCTCTGCTTCTCCCAGTCAAGATGGGCCATTGGCCTGATCCAACATGGCTTCTCTCATATTCTTATGTTTGGGGCAGTGATGCTCTGTACTCTTGGTGCTTGGGGGGTCAGTGACCCATCCACTGAGAGCCAGTTTGGTGTAGTGGTTGAGTGCACGGACTCTAACCCAGGAGAACCGGGTTTGATTCCCCACCCCTCCACTTGCACCTGACTGGATGACCTTGGGCAAGCCGTGGTTCTGTCAGAGCTGTTCTCTCAAGAGCAGTCCTCTGTCAGAGCTCCCTCATCCCCACCTACCTCACAGGGTGTCTGTTGTGGGGAGGAGAAGGGAAAGGAGTTTGTAAGCCGCTCTGAGATTCCGAGTGAAGGGCGGGGTATAAGTCCAATCTCTTCTTCTTCTCTTCATTGGTCTCATGGACTCAGTAGTTTTGGGCATTGTGTTAGTATGTCTATATGTTTTCATTATGTTGCTAAATATTTTGCATATACATTTTAAACACTGTTTTAATATTTTAAATGTTTAATGTTTTGATGTCCTCCCCCTCCACTTGGAGCCTCTGAGTGGAAAGTTGGCATTGAAATGTTTTAATTTTTATTTATTCATTTACTTCATTTATACCTCACCTTTCTCTTTACTGGGGACCCAAGATGGCTTACCTTATTCTCCTCTCCTTCATTTTTCTCCTTACAACAACCCTGTGAGGTAGGTTACGCTGAGAGTGGGAAGCTGGCCCGAGGGTACCAGTAAACTTCCATGGACAAGTGGGGATTTGACCTTGAGTCTCCCAAATCCTAAATAAAAATTAGGAAAATCAGGTAGTAGTAAGTACCTGGCCCCACTTGCAAATCTGTATCTTCTTGTAGTAGAATGTGAAGGCTGTATGTAAAATTCTGGACCATCTGAATATTTAAAAACTTTAGCACTCTCTCTCTCTCTCTGTTTGGTGTGGCAGTGAGGAGTGTGGACTCTAATCTGGGAGAACTGGATTTGATTCCCCACTCTTCCACATGCAGCTGCTGGTGTGACCTTGGGTCAGTCACAAGTTCTTTCAGAGCTGTTCTCTCACGAGCAGTTCT
This sequence comes from Gekko japonicus, assembly GCF_001447785.1. NCBI lineage: Eukaryota > Metazoa > Chordata > Lepidosauria > Squamata > Gekkonidae > Gekko > Gekko japonicus. Next base: position 74,273 of record NW_015173216.1, on the reverse strand, counting down.
GGAAAGAGCTCTCTCAGTCCCATCTGCCTCCCGGGGTGTCTGTTGTGAGGAGGGAAAAGGAAAGGAGATTGTTAGCCACTCTGAGACTCCTTGGGGTAGTGAAGGGTGGGGTATAAATCCAACCTCCTCCTTCTCCTCCCCCCTCACACAGACACACAAAATCCTGTCCTATATTAAATGTTGACTTTCTTTTTTTTTTTTTAATGTTGACTTTCTTGTGGAAAAAACCCATATCAATATTGTTCTTTCACAAATTATAACCTTCTGCCCTTTCTGTTCAAAATGATGGCACCTGGTATTTTTGGCCACTGTGTGACCCAGAGTGTTGGACTAGATGGGCCACGGGCCTGATCCAACATTGGCTTCTCTTATGTTCTTATGTCTGGGGCAAGTGATGTTCTGTATTCTTGGTGCTTGGGGGGGGGGTCAACAGTGGGAGGGCTTCTAGTGTCCTGGACTCACTGCTGGACCTCCTGATGGCACCTGGTCTTTTTGGCCACTGTGTGACAGAGTGTTGGACTGGATGGGCCATTGGCCTGATCCAACATTGGCTTCTCTTATGTTCTTATGTCTGGGGCAAGTGATGTTCTGTATTCTTGGTGCTTGGGGGGGGCAGCTATGGGTGGGCTTCTAGTGTCCTGGCCCCACTGCTGGACCTCCTGATGGCACCTGGTGTTTTTGGCCACTGTGTGACAGAGTGTTGGACTGGATGGGCCACTGGCCTGATCCAACACTGGCTTCTCTTATGTTCTTATGGCAGGGCTGGCCATAGAGGCCACTCCGGTTACTGCCTAGAGAGCCAAAATCCCAGGGGCCCCTGCGGAAGCCAAGCGCAGGTCTGAGAAAGCAGTTGCCTGAACTTCATGATGGCTCCACTTTCTTTTGACACCTGCTTAGAGGTGAGGCGGGGATTCCAACCGACGTTAGTCACGACGCCCAAGAAGCTGGGAGAGCTGTTGCATTAGGAGTAACTCCCGTCGAACTCAACGTCGTGTGACAATTAAATTACTGGAATGAAAGAATGACCTGGTCACCTCTTAATCATTTAATGCGGTATTGTTAACTCTGTTCAGCATTCGATGAGACACCGGCTGAGGGGGCGGCACACATTTCGTTTCACAAAGCGGAAAGACCTTGGGCCGGCCCTGACGAGGGATCATCGGGTTCACCGTTTTCGAAAATACCCTTAATAATTATAACTGTCCAAATGACAAAAACTTAATGTTCCGGAGCCTTCCGGTGTGGAAGAGTTTTGCCTGGGGATGTAGACCCGAAGTGCCTACGCCCCTTCCAACTCCGCCGAACACCCTCCTCGCTGAAGGGTGGTTTGCGTCGGGGAAGAAAAGGTCCGTGGACGGATGACTGGAATGATATTTCACAACTGTAATTATCATTACTGTTGGGCCCGAGGGTATGCGCAGAAACATGTTGAGTGGGAGGAGAGCAGGCAGCCCTGTGAACAAACTTGCGGCTTCGCAGGGCAGCAAATCACCACATTTTCTCATGGGAACCGAACGTCTTTCTGAGGAGAACGCCACTTGCACTTTCTAGGACATCTTCTGAGTTCCCCAGGAGCAAGGCTTAACAAGGGGCGGATCCCGACTCCGTATCAAAATCCCCATACGTGGGTCACTGGCCATTTCCTCAGAAATCACCAATGCCACAGGAGCGGTTAGGGTGGCCAGCTCCAGGTCAGGAAATACCTGGACTTTTGAGTATGGAGTCTGAGGAGGATGGAAGGAACTTCACCGTGGGGTATAATGCTCAAAGTTGCCATTTTCTCCAGTGGAACTGATTTCTGTTGCCTGGAGATCAGTCGTCAACCCAGGAGATCTCCAGCCCACACCTGGAGGTTGGCGTCCCAAGTAGTGGTGACAACCATCGTTCTTCCTAGGGTTGTCAGCCCTAGGCGGGGAGGTACCTGGAGATTTCTGGGGGGAGGAGCCTGGGGTGGGCGGGGTTTGGGGAGGGGAGGGACCTCAGCAGGCTACGATGCCACAGAGTCCACCCTCCAAAGCAGCCATTTTCTCTAGCGGAACTGATTTCTGTCATCTGGAGACCGGTTGTAATAGCAGGAGATCTACAGGCCCCAACCTGGAAGTTGGTATCCCTAGTTCTTCCCCTGGCTTCCCCTTCCTTCATCTCCTGCCCTTCCCCCAGCTGTTTCTATCATGTCAAAGTGTAGATTGTAAGCTCTGTGGGGCAGATGACCTTTATCAGGGGTCGTTTCGTAGAAAAAGAGCTAGGGGAACTCATTAGCATAACTCATTAGCATATGCCACACCCCCTGACATCAGGGGCCCGGCGGTGGACCTGCAAGGCCGGTGGGAGTGCAAGGAAGCCCCGCGAAGGCCCTCCCTGGCCCCAGGCAGGCAGGGGTGGGGAGAGGCAGGGAGGAAGCAACTTACCCTCCCTCTTCTCCTGCCTCCTCCTGGCTGAATGAGGGCCGGAAGCGGGGCGGCCGGAAACAGGGGGCGGGGCTTCATCATGTGCCCCGCCCCCATACCTCACCCAGGGGAACTGCGATCCCCCGCGATTCCCCCCGAAATGACCTCTGGCCTTTATTGCTATATGATATAAAGTAGCAGGTTGGTGGTGGAAAGAAATGTCAAGTCACAGCTGGCTTATGGTGACCCTGTAGGGTTTTCAAGACAAGAGACGTTCAGAGGTGGTTCACCATTGCCTGCCTCTGCATCACGACCCTGGTATTCCTTGGAGGTCTCCCATCCAAATACTGACCAGGGCCGACTCTGCTAGCTTCCGAGTTCTAATGCAATCGGGTTAGCCTGGGCTATCCAGGTCGGGGTAAAGTGCCGTACAGATTAAATGATAATTCTGAACAGTAACACCACCAATAATAACAACTGCCTGCAGGAGCGCACAGGAGCGGAACTCCGGCAGTAAAGAGCCCAGGGGGCGGGCACATGAAACAATCCCCACCCCCTGCTCCCAGCAGCCCTCAGTCAGAGAAAGAAGCAGTCAGGTAAATTGCAGAGCCCCCTCCCCCGGTCCAAAACAGTCCAGTGGGACCTTTAAGACCAAGTTTTATTCAGGTACAGGGGGCGGACAGATCTGAACGTTCCTCCCCCCAATAGCTAGCCATCCAAAACAGTCCAGTGGAGCCTGAGCGGTGGGTGTTGCCTTCTGACACACTTCTGGTGATGTCAGGGGGTGTGGCATATGCAAATGAGTTATGCTAATGAGCTCCTGCACCACTTTTTCTACAAAATGACCCCTGACAACTGCCAAAATAAATTTAACACCATTTAAGCTATTTTATATATCTTATTTTCCGGACAGTAATAATTGCCTTTAAAAAAAATCCCTTTGAATTCAAATGCAACCATACTTACATTCCTACAACTATTACACATACAACGAATAACTTGCACATTTAAGTTTAAAAAACAATGTATGAACCTGTTTCAATTCTCAGCGGAGCATAATTCCAAATTCTTGCAACCCCCTGCTATACCTTGCGATTCTGCGACAAAGTCAGCTTTAATAGCTTATACATTTCTTTTGCTTTACTTAACTGATCTCATTTTTGTGGTCTTCAATTTGACTCCCAGACTTTTGTGAACACCAGTGCCACAGTGACAATAGGTATGAAGCAATGGTTTCATATTGTCCTAAAAGATACTTAAAAGAGGTTCCATTAGAACATCCATAAATCACCCACGATTACTGGGTTTGAAAGAACAAAAGGACATAGGACCGTTTACTACAGCACATACACTTTAATCTTGGAAAGAACATTTTCAGGCACTTTCATCCATCATTAGAATGGACTACTGACAGTGATAATGAATTGTTTATTGTGAATGAGATATGAGCTGTTGTAGAGACATATGCACTAGAATAAGAAAATGTTGAAGTATGTGTAAAAAGGTTCATAAATTTTGGATTGAAGTGCACATTTTCTTACAGTCAGTCTTGAATGTTACAATACCTTATAAGCCAGAGATATTTTTGTTAAACTGCATACCAGATGAGTTAGAGAAGAATCATAGATATTTTATTTTAAGTGTTATAACAACTGCCAGAATTTCATATGGAATGACATATGCAAATTCCAATGCTACATGAGTTGATATCGAAGATTATGGAATGTGCTGAAATGGACAAGTTGACAAATATATTAAAAGGAAAAATGGAAGACGAATTTATGGGACCCCGGAGGGCGTTCTTTGACTGGTTAAAACTCAAGTATTGAGAAAATAAGACCAAGTGAAAAATAATAAGAATGATAGATGAAATAGTTGTGAAATTGTAATGAGAAGATGTGCATGCAGAATGTTAAACTGGAACGTGGATATTTTTACATTCCTTTCCCCCCTTCCCTACTTTCTTTATATAAACTAATAAAATTCTTTATAAAAAAATAAAATATCAAAGTATTGAACTTTCCATCGTTATTATTTCACGGTTCTTGTATTTTTTGATTATACCTTGTTCCCACGGATCTCTCTGGATTATATATAACCTCCAGGTGGGACCTGGGGATCCCCCAGAATTACAGCTCATCTCCAGTCTACAGAGACCAGTTCCCCTGGATAAAATGTATGCTTTGGAGGGCGGACTCTGTGGCATTGTGCCCCACTGAGGTCCCGGTTCTCCCCAGGTTCCATCCCCAAATCTCCAGGCGTTCCCCACCAGGACATGGCTTCCCTACCCAACTGTCCCCCCTGCCTTGCCGGGAGGACCTGGCCACCCTATGTTGTACTGACTGAAAGCCAGTTTGGTGCAGGGGTTAAGTGTGCGGACTCTAATCTGGGAGAACCACGTTTGATTCCCCACTCCTCCACTCGCAGCTGCTGGATAACCTTGGGCAAGCCGTAGTTCTGTCAGAGCTGTCCTTGAAAGAACAGTTCTTGGGAGAGCTCTCTCAGCCCCACCTCCCTCACAGGGTGTCTGTCGTGGGGAGGGGAAGGGAAAGGAGTTTGTAAGCTGCTCTGAGACTCTGAGTGAAGGGCGGGGTATAAATCCAATCTCTTCTTCTTCTTCTTCTTTTACCTCACAGGGGGTGTCTGTTGTGGGGAGGGGAAGGGAAAGGAGTTTGTAAGCCACTCTGACACTCCTTTGGGTAGTGAAGGGTGGGGTATAAATCTAAATTCTTCTTCTTCTTTTACCTCACAGGGTGTCTGTGGTGGGGAGGGGAAGGGAGAGGAGTTTGTAAACTGCTCTGAGACTCTGAGTGAAGGGCGGGGTATAAATCCAATCTCGTCCTCCTCCTCCTCTGCTCCTTCTTCTCCTTCTCCTTTCGTGGTTTCTGGAATGATCAAAACAACAGCCTGGTCTGTATGAAGGGCTGCAGGTCGGTGACAAGGGAAGACGCCAGTGGATCTGCAGTGGCCGTCGGTCGGACGGTGAGTGGCCATCTCTGCTCTGCGCCTCCCAGGGGTCATTTCCTGCAGGAGCGCACAGGAGCGGAGTTCCGGTAGTGAAGAGCCCAGGGGGCGGGCACATGCAACAAGCCCCACCTCCTGCTCCCAGCAGCCCTCAGTCAGAGCAAGAAGCAGCCAGGTAAGCTGCAGAGCCCCCCCAGCCCAAAACAGTCCAGTGGCACCTTTAAGACCAAGTTTTATTCAGGTACAAGCTCTCCCTCCTCTGCGAGGACAGATCTGCACGTTCCCCCCCCCCCCCCAACAGCTAGCAATCCAAAAGAGTCCAGTGGAGCCTGAGCGGCAGGTGTTGCCTTCTGACACACTTCCGGTGATGTCAGGGGGGGTGGCATATGCAAATAAGTTATGCTGAGTTATGCTAATGAGTTATGCTAATGAGCTCCTGCCCCTCTTTTTCTACGAAATGACCCCTGGCGCCTCCCGTTTGTTGATCTCAACAGGCCAGGCGGGCAGAACACCTGTACTGCCAACATGCCTACCCGGCCATATTCTGTAGCCAAGGAAGGTGCAGGAAAACAGCTCACAAAGAGCCCGCTGTTCTGTAGCCAGCTGGCACTCGGGCAGGCCGGGGACTGTCTCACAGGTGCCGCGGCACGGATGCAAACACACATCCTTCACGCAACCCCGTTCCCTGTGCCTTTTGCAGAGCTGTAGCTTTGGAGTCTGGATTTGAGAAAACGGAATACCATGATGAGTTTGGGCAGGTCATGGGGGGGGGGCGGGAAGGGAAGAGCCAGTGCTTGGCTCGCGTGGCCCTTTCTTATTTAGAGCCATAGAGTGGGAAGGTACCTCTAGAGGTCATCGAGTCCATCCCCCTGTACTACGTGGGGGATTAAAAAAAAAAAAAAAAAACACCTCCAGGATCCCTGGCCAAAAATTGCATCCAGACCCCAAAGTGGTGATCAGCATTTCCCTGGGCATGTGAGAAAGGGCCACAAGAACTAAGTCCAGATGCAACCCTTCCTGCCCTCTTAACTTTAACCCCCCCCCTCATAGAATCATAGAGTCGGAAGGGACCTCCAGGGTCATCTAGTCCAGCCCCCTGCACAGTGCAGGAAATTCACAAGTACCTCCCCCCCACACACCTCCAGTGACCCCCGTTCCATGCCCAGAAGAGGGCAAAAAACCTCCAGGATTCCTGGCCTGGAGGAAAAGTGCTTCCTGACCCCAAAGTGGTGATCAGCGTGTAAGGAAGGGTCTAGGGTAATGCCCAAGGAGGAATTTTCCTCCAGGCCAGATTGGCCCAGGGACCCTGAAGGGTTTTTGCCTTCCTCTGGGTATAGAGCAGGGGTCAATGGACGAGTGGGGGGGAGGTAGCTGTGAATTCCCCACATTGTGCAGGAGGTACGACTAGATGACCCTTGGGTGTATCTTCCAGCTCTATGTTTCTGTGAGCCTGGGTGGAAAACAGTGTCCCGTGTTGTAACTCTACAAAAGAAGCAGTCCTTGGGGATTTGTTTTTCCAAAGCCAGGCGTTTACCATCAGCCCCATCACCCCCAAGAAAAAGATAAACCATTCCCACAAAAGAAATAACAGGGCAGAAGGAGGAGGGCGAGGACGAGGAGGAGGGTGAGGAGATTGGATTTATACCCCGCCCTTCACTCAGAGCGGTTTACAATCTCCTTTCCCTTCCCCTCCCCACAACAGACACCCTGTGAGGGAGGTGGGGCTGAGAGAGAGAGACTGAGAACTACTCCTGAGAGAACAGCTCTGAGAGAACTTGTGACTGACCCAAGGTCATCCAGCCAGGTGCAAGTGGAGGAGTGCGGAATGAAACCCGGTTCTCCCAGATGAGTGTCTGCGCACTTAACCACTACACCAAACTACACCAAACACCACTAGGACTCTTAAATGCAGGGGTCATTTCCTGCAGGAGCGCACAGGAGCAGAGCTCCGGCAGTAAAGAGCCCAGGGGGCGGGCACATGCAACAAGCCCCACCCCCTGCTCCCAGCAGCCCGCAGTCAGAGCAAGAAGCAGCCAGGTAAGTTGCAGAGCCCCCCCCCCGGTCCAAAACAGTCCAGTAGCACCTATAAGACCAAGTTTTATTCAGGTACAAGCTCTCCCTCCTCTGCGAGGACAGATCTGCATGTGTCCCCCCCCAATAGCTATCAAGCCAAAACAGTCCAGTGGAGCCTGAGCGGTGGGTGTTGCCTTCTGACACACTGCCGGTGATGTCAGGGTGTGTGGCATATGCAAATAAGTGATGCTAATGAGTTATGCCAATGAGCTCCTGCACCTCTTTTTCTACGAAATGACCCCTGCTTAAACGGGAATAACTTCCTATGCATATGTGTTAAATACTGTCAGCTCGCTACTGCCTTATGGGGACTTTATGAATTAATGACATCCTGTCCTGAACAGGCTCGCTCAGGTCATGCAAACTGAGGGCCTTTGCGGCTTCCTTGACTGAGTCACCCCGTCTCATCGGCTGCCTTCAGCTCTTCCCAGCCTGCTCGGTTGTGGCACCAAAACTCTGGAACTCGCTGCCCAGTGACATTTGTGTGTCTCCCTCTATCAGTGCCTTCCACCAGCGGGTGTAGTGGTTAAGTGCGCGGACTCTAATCTGGGAGAACCGGGTTTGATTCCCCACTCCTTCATATGCAGCTGCTGGATGACCTTGGGCAAGCCATAGTTCTGTCAGAGCTGTCCTTGAAATCGCAGTTCTCTCAGAGCTCTCTCGCCTACCTCACAGGGTGTCTGCTGTGGGGAGGGGAAGGGAAAGGAGGTTCTAAGCCACTCTGAGACTCCTTTGGGTAGTGAAGGGTGGGGTATAAATCCAATCTCCTCGTCCTCCTCCTCCTCTTCTTCTTCTCTGTCATAGCACAAACAATGGTGACGGGCCATCCTTCTGGTATTTTTTAATTGAATTATAAGTTGAAATAACAGTTCCTAAATTGTTCAGATGTTTGAATGTTGTATACGCATCGCCTTGGGGATCCCGCTTGGGTGGAAAGGTGGCATAAAACGGTTTTAAATAAAAGTCAGTAAATAAATAGCGATGGGAATATTGCTCATCTTTAATAAGAATTGAGTGCTGGTGAAGGGGAAGGGGCCATACACTTGGCTCCAAGCAGGTGAAAACAACAGATGCAAAACTGACTTCCAGGATTGCTTTAATTCCTTTTTTTTGGGGGGGGGGGTCTACGGCCGTAGAAAGTGGTGGCGGAGTTTTATCGCCACACACTTTGTGAGAGTCCGTAGGTAAGGCTATTTTTACTCAGGTCATTTCTCCCTGCCCCGTGAATTCCCTGCAGGCCTGGCATTTCTAATCTGAGCAATCACTCCAACAGGCATTTCCTCTGTGGAATCTGAACTCCAGCGAGAGCCACACCATGTGAGATCTCTGAATGGGAAGTTGGTCCTTTCTGATTTGGAGAGAAACCCTACGCAGGCGTGCTCAGGATTGGACTCAAGTTGAGCACTTTCCTGCGATTGCACTTTCCAGCAGCAGCAGCAGGAGAAGGAGAAGAAGAAGAGGAGGAGGAGGAAGAGGAGGAGAAGAGGAAGAGAAGAGGAGGAGAAGCAGAAGAAGGAGAAGAAGAGGAGGAGGAGGAGAGGGAAGAGGAGAAGCAGAAGGAGGAGGAGGAGGAGAAGGAAAGTAGGAGGAGGAAAACTGAAATTATACCCCACCCTTCACTCAGAGTAGCTTACAAGCTCCTTTCCCTTCCCCTTCCCACAACAGACAGCCTGTGAGGTAGGTGGGGCTGAGAGAGCTCTTTCGAGGACTGCTCCTGAGAGAACAGCTCTGAAAGAACAGGTGACTGGCCCAAGGTCACACCAGCAGCTGCATGTGGAGGAGTGGGGAATCTAACCCGGTTCTCCCAGTTTAGAGTCCCCGCTCCTAACCACTACACCAAACTCAGTTGCAAGGAAAGAGAGATGTGTTGCCAGTGCGGTACAGTAGTCAGGGTGTTGGATTGAGGAAGCTCGGGTTCAAATCCTTGCTTTGCCATGAACCTGACTGGGTGACCTCGGGTGACCAGATTCTCTCCTTCTAACCTACTTCACAGGGTTGTTGTGAGGATAAAATGGGACAGGGAGAACAACGTATGTTGTTCTGAGCCCCGAGAGGTGGGATAAATTGTACTCCAGACAGAGAAGGCTACTTGGGTACATAAGTGGAGGGCTGCAGGTACAGTAGACAAAAAAAAATCCAAAGAAATAAATATATCTCCAATATCAAGATGCAATACTTTGTCCTTCAAAACCTTGGAGGGCAGGGTGGGCAAGAGCAGGCCCGTTCCGCTGCACACTACACCAAACTGGCTCTCATAGAGTTTGCATTTTGCAAAGAAACAACGCTGAAACTGCCTCCCTTACAAGGAGTTTAAATTTACTTATTACTTTTTTATTTATTTACTGACTTGTTTACTTTATTTATTCCTTCCAAGGAATTCAAAGCGACTGACGTCTTCCTGCGCTCTTCCATTTTATCCTCACAACAGCCTTGTGAGGTAGGGCTAGGCAGAGAAAGAACAACCGCTGGCCCGTGGTCAGCTACACGGCGGAGCAGATGCGTCTCCCAGATCTCAATCCAACACGCTAAGAACTCCACCACTCTGGCTTAATTAGCAATGAAAGAAAGGGGCTGGTACAACTGGGTTTCACATGTGCCGAGGTCGTAAAGCCAAATATCTGTATGTATCTAGCTATGCCTGTCAACTTCTTTGTCAAACATCTGAACAAAGTTTATTGTGACATATCCAATGTCCCATTAAACCATTTAAGAGTTCATAATGCTGACCTGGATAGCTCAGGCTGGCCTGATGTTAGCAAGGTTGTGCTTGGATGGAAGTTCAGGGTCGTTATGCAGAGGCAGGCAATGGCACACCACCTCTGTTTATCTCTTGCTTCACCTGGATGGCCCAAGCCTGCCTGATCTCATCAGATCTCGGAAGCTAAACAGGGTCAGCTTTGGTTAGTACTTGGATGGGAAACCACAAAGGAAGTCCAGGGTTGCTACGCAGAGGCAGGGAATGGCAAACCACCTCTGTTCATCTCCTGCCTTGACCTGGACGGCCCAGGCTAGTTTGATCTCATCAGATCTCAGAAGCTAAGCAGGGTCGGCCCTGGTTAGTACTTGGACGGGAGACCCCCAAGAAAGTTCAGGGTTGCTACGCAGAGGCAGGCAGTGGCACACCACCTCTGTTCACCTCTTGCCTTGACCTGGATGGCCCAGGCTAGCCTGATCTCATCAGATCTCGGAAGCTAAGCAGGGTCGGCCCTGGCTGGTATTTGCATGGGAGACCTCCAGGGAATACCAGGGTTGCTACGCAGAGGCAGGCAATGGCAAACCACCTCTGTCCATCTCTTGCCTTGACTTGGATGGCCCAGGGTAGCCTAATCTCGTCAGATGGAAGACCCCAAGAATGGGGACGGGAAACCCCCAAGAAAGTTCAGGGTTGCTACGCAGAGGCAGGCAGTGGCACACCACCTCTGTTCACCTCTTGCCTTGACCCGGATGGCCCAGACTAGCCTGATTTCACCAGTTCTCAGAAGCTAAGCAGGGTCGGCCCTGGTTAGTATTTGGATGGGAGACCTCCAAGGAATACCAGGGTTGTGACGCAGAGGCAGGCAAATATCAAAACACCTCTGAGCGTCTTTTGCTTTGAAAACCCCATGAAGGTTCGCCATAAGTTGGCTGTGACCTGAGGGCAAAACCCTCCCGAACACTCTTGAGAGGCAGAAAGGGATAATGGTTAGCGTGTTGGTCTAGGGATCTGGGAGATGTGATGTTGTGGTTAGTGCCAGTTTAGGATCTCAAGAGACCCGAGTTTGAATCTCTGCTCTGCCATGGAAGCTCGCCAGGTGAGCTTGGACCAGATGCACTCTCTCGGCCTAACCTACCCCACAGGGTTGTTGTTGTGAGGATAAAATGGAGAAAAGGAGAATGGCGTCGGCTGCGGGAGGCCCCCCCCCGGGGGGGGGAAAGACAGGAAGTGAATGAGGCAAATAAAGCCGGCAATTAGGTCTGTTACTGTCACTTGGAAGCTTTACACATTTCAATTAACTCTCGCTCCGAAGCATGCAGGTTGGAGCCTGCATCCGAAGCTACTTGATGCAAGCGCGCACGGTTACCATTCGACACACACCTCTCTGGGAGAAAGCCACAGTGAGCCACGGGGACGCCATGACGGCTTAACAGCCGTCTGGGCACCACACAGGGGGACCTGCCGGGAGTAAGTTGGTTTGAAACGCAAGCCAAGCAGTTTCACGGCACGGCGGAACGCGGCCGGCTGCAGAGAGGAGAACGCCTTTTATGTTTTAAAAGATTGTTTTAAAATGCACCCTGCACCCAGCGTGGGCTGCAAACCGGAGCACGTGTTATTCATTCAAAATAATAAGACGCATTCCTTCGGATCTGGTAGGCTATAGGGACCCATTAGAGTCTGCCGAATTAAGCAGGATAGCAACTCTTCTCTTGAAGGGGGGGGGGATCTTTGCAGATCTGTGGCTGTGGTCACAGGGAGCATTAGCCACGCTACTGACATGGATGAAAGGCGGATTTTCTGGGCGCCATCACACCGCAACATCTGGGAAGCGTAGAGCTCCCATGGTGAACCCGAGGCTTCC
>NW_015173216.1:61094-61955 GCF_001447785.1 Gekko japonicus | reverse complement strand
GGGTGTCCTCGGTTTTTTGGCCTCGGGCCAAACCTGCCACGCCCCCCCCCCGCATTCTACGGCCCGTGTGATGGGGGCCTGTGTTTGCTTTTGTTGAAGGAACTAAAGTTGCCAGGTGCCCCCTGGCCACTGGTGGGGGATGGAAGGGGTAGGGGTTGCCAGATCCAGGTTGGGAAACTCCTGGCGATTTGGGGGTGGAGCCTGGGGAGGACAGGGACCTCTGTGGGGGGGTGCAAGGCCACAGAGTCCAACCTCCAGAGCATCCATTTTCCTCCAGGGGAGCCGATCTCTGTAGTCTGGAGATGAGCTGTAATTCCAGGGGATCCCCAGGCCCCACCTGGAGGCTGGCACCTCTAGTCGGGAGCCTCGTGAGCAAAAATCCTACTTTGTGAGCTACTGGCATTAAAGCTGTGAGCCGAGCGATTTGGCTGCTGCATAGATTCGTTTGCTCCGGAGCCATCCCTTCCTGAGCTAAGCCAGAAGTGTGTGAGCCGGAGGCTAAAAAACTGTGAGCTAGCTCACACAAACTCAGCTTAGAGGGAACACTGGTCGGGAGAGAACGTGGCTGGATTTTTTTGGATGTGGAGGGGGGGGAAGGGTTGGGGAGAGCTTAGCCTCGACGAAGTAGAATGCCAGAGAGTCTGCCCTCCCAAGCACCCCCTTTCCTCCAGGGGAGCTGATCTCTCTCCCCCAGAGACCAGCTGCGATTCCGGGCATAGGCATAAAGTTCGTGGGGGCACCGGGGCGCCAGCCTTCCCGAATTTTTCAGGAAGGTGCTCAGCCTCCCCGGGGGCAACTGGTTCCAGCCCCCCTTGCTCCCCCCCCACTCACAGCAATGCCTCTGGCCCAGCCCCAGCCCCC
>NW_015173216.1:13962-60313 GCF_001447785.1 Gekko japonicus | reverse complement strand
GGGCGGGGGGCCCCGGGGGAAGCCGCGAACTTGCCGGAGTCGGGCCGGGGGGGGGAGGAAGGGGGGGGGGTGAGGCAGGCGGCCGCCGACAGAGGAAGCCGCCGCTGCCTTTGGGGGAGTCCTCCTCCGAGGGGCGTGCATAGGGTTGCTCTGGAGTAAGCCCCTTACTTTCCGGAGTCGCCCTAGTGGCGTGCATAACGTTACTCTGGAGTAAGCCGCTTACTTTCCGGAGTCGTCCTAGGGACGTGCATAGGGTTGCTCCGGAGTAAGCACCTTACTTTCCGGAGTCGCCCTAGTGGCGTGCATAACGTTACTCTGGAGTAAGCCGCTTACTTTCCGGAGTCGTCCTAGGGACGTGCATAGGGTTGCTCCGGAGTAAGCACCTTACTTTCCGGAGTCGCCCTAGTGGCGTGCATAACGTTACTCTGGAGTAAGCCGCTTACTTTCCGGAGTCGTCCTAGGGACGTGCATAGGGTTGCTCCGGAGTAAGCACCTTACTTTCCGGAGTCGCCCTAGTGGCGTGCATAACGTTACTCTGGAGTAAGCCGCTTACTTTCCGGAGTCGTCCTGGTGACGTGCATAGGGTTGCTCTGGAGTAAGCACCTTACTTTCCGAAGTCGCCCTAGTGGCCTGAACAGGATTGCTCTGGAGTAGGCGGTAGCTTACTTTCCGGGAGTCCTCCTCGGGGCCTGAATCGGATTGCCCTGGAGGAAACCGTTTCCTTTCTGGAGTCGTCCTAGTGGCGCGTTGCTCTGGAGGAAGCCGCTTGAGGCTCTCCGGGGAAGAAAGTTTCGCTCTCCTCCTTGCACGCCGCCACCCTTTCGGCGCAGGACTCCGGGGCGTGCGGGGATCTCGCCCCCCCGGAGCTGCCGCTACTCCGCCAGCTGTCACTTTTTTGACCCGAGCACGAATTGCAGACTTCGTGGAGAGGAGAGGAGAGGGGAATGGGCGCGTTCCGACGTGCTGCAGCCGCAGGCGAATACCCGTGTGCGTCTGACTCCCGTGCGGGGCAGAAAAGGGTTAAGCGAATGGGACTAATGGAAAGCGGAGGGGCGGCCGGGAGCGGGGCCCATGCGGGGTGCCCGGCATTGAGGGGGTCTTCGCCGAGCGGCTGCTGCTGCTGCGCCCTTCGCTCCGGCGGCTGGAGCCTGCCGGAAGGTGGGGGCGTGTGCGGGGGCGTGTGCGGGCGGCTGGTTCCCAGAGAAATCCGGCCTGCCAAAGGAGGGGGAGGAAAGGACTGTGACGCCTCCTGCGATTGTCTTTCCTAAAAAGAATTTTTTTTTGGAAAGGGGGGTCAAAATCTCTCCTAAAAAAAATTTTTTTTTGGAAAGGGGGGCCAAAACCCCCCCCCCCCCCCAGTAGGAGCCTTGCCCTGTTTCCCCCGCTCAGCAAGAGCTGATCTTTTAACAGATGTTGGGAACTTTTGACTTGTCATTTGTTACTTAAAAGAAATGCATCCCTGACTTGGTTTGTTTTTTAGGTGGGCAGCCAGGTTAGTCTGAAACGATAGAAGAAATTTAAGGCCAACAAAGTTTAATTCTGGGTTTAAGCTTTCATGTGCTGGCACACTTCTTCAGCAATGTTCCCTCTAAGCCGTGGAGTCTGGTGAGCAAAAATTCTACTTTTGTGAGCTCCTGGCATTGAAACTGTGAGCGAGCCATTTGGCTGCTGCATAAATGAGTTTGCTCTGGAGCCATCCCTGCCTGACCAAAGACAAAAATGTGTGAGCCGGAGGCTAAAAAACTGTGAGCTAGCGCACGCTAACTCAGCTTAGAGGGAACACTGTTCTTCAGATATCTTTTTCTTCAGGTATCTGAGGAAGTGTGCATGCACACAAAAGCTTATGCCCAGAATTAAACTTTGTTGGTCTTAAAGGTGCCCCTGGACTCCAACTTTGTTCTTTTGTTTTATTTTAATTTTTCTGAATTCGTTGGTTACCCCCGTCTTTCTTTCCAATAGTCCTCCTTCGTTTTATCCTCAGAACAGCCCTGCGAGGTAGGTTAGGCTGAGTGAGTGTGACTGGCCCAAGGTCACCCAGTGAAGTTCCATTGCACCAGTAGTGATTCGAACTTGGGTCTCCCAGATACTAGTCTGACGTTCTTAACCACTACACTACAGTGGATAACTAGTGTTTCTCAAGGGCATGCGCATCGTGTTCAATGTTCCCTCTAAGCTGTGGAGTCTTGTGAGCAAAAATTCTACTTTGTGAGCTACCGGCATTGAAGTTGTGAGCGAGCGATTTGGCTACTGCATACATTAGTCTGCTCTGGAGCCATCCTTCCTGAGCTGAGACAAAAACTTGTGAGCCGGAGGCTAAAAAACTGTGAGCTAGCTCACACTAACTCAGCTTAGAGGGAACACTGATTGTGTTGTTCTTGGATACTCATTTTGGACCATTTTTTGACAAACTTTTCGATTTTTGAAAGGCTTTGGCTTGCCTGTATTTCTGGTGTGTGAGCATGCGCGCTCACGCATATGGTAATATGCTCTACATTCTTCACAGTCGCACCCTAATCGGACACCAAAACCCGCTCAATATTTGGGGAGGACTCCCCCCTCGTGAAAAAGACAAAGGTTATGCCTGTCCTCGGATTCTGAAAAGGTCGGAGGTCTTATTTATATTATTGTATTGCGGCAAAATGGGAATTATATTGGTGGTGCTTTCGGTAGGGCTCTATATAGGCCAGTTCTCCGGAAGAGGAAGGAGGAGAGTTTGGCGCTGTTCATTAACTGATCATTCAAACTGCCCCAAATAGATCTGGAGAGAGAGAAATCCTGACTCAGGTCAGATCATACCAAATGATGGCGCAGATAAGACTGGATTTTGATTGCTCCCCCACCCCCCACCCAAGTATTCAAGATGTGCTATCAAAAATGTAATTTAGAAAACTCAGGAGGTGGGCCGGATCATTTCAAATTGGAGCATCTGCAGTCTGTATCTGCCATTCTTTGAAGATTCAAACTCATTTCTTCCCCAGAATTGATTGCATCGTTTGAACGGCAAAATTGCTGCCTCTGGCTGTAACCTTTTTTAGGCAAAAAGACTGGCTTGTGGAGGTCACCTTGTATTCTTGCTAAGACGTGAAATGATTTCCTTGCCCCTCGTTCCTAAATCTGGAAATATCCCGTCCATTTTAGTAGTTCTTGCTTCTTAAGCAAGTGCGCCTGTGGTTTACGCGGCCGTAATTTCTGTTAAAATGTCCACTGGTACCCGAGTAAGCGGACTGAGCGTCAGGGAGGGTGCTGGCAACCTATTTGAGAGATTCAACGAATACAGTACGGTTTGAGCAAAAGCAACCCTGTATTTTATTTTTAACGCTGGGATATTAAAGGATGTGAACTCTTTTAAAATCCAGACTCACAAGAGTTTCAGGGTTTAAGGGTTCGATAGTCCGAGCTCTCAGACACAAACGGGGCTTTGACTCTTGAAATTGTATACTCTGGAAATCTTGCTGGTCTGCATAACTGCTAATCTTAAAGAGATCTTTTGAAGACGCTAAAGCAATCAGAAAAGTTACCGGCGTGCTTTCCTAGCGGATGTACTACTTCTGTTTGTGAAAATGACAGTGCTGAAACATGCTCCGAGATAGTATCAACAGACAGTGCAGATAATAATAGGGACAATGCAGGTAATAATAGGGTCTAATTCCCCCCCCCCCGCAATACTTAAGGTGAACTCCATAGATGACCTGACTATATAGAGGCTCATTAATACGGGACTCCAAACGCTGTTGCTGCCGAACAGTATTCATGATTAAAAGCGTTTTGTTGCTCAGCCTCTTGCTCCTGCAGTAGAACCAGGAAGCAGATACTGATTTCTTGAAACCTAAAGAGGCCCTGAAAATCCTCCTGCTCTTGCAGGTGAACAGCAGAAGAAGAGGAGGAGGAGGTGACTGGATTTATTCCAATCTACCTTCACTACCCAAGGGAGTCTCAGAGCGGCTTACAAACTCTTTTCCCTTCCCCTCCCCACATCAGACACCCGTTGAGGTAGGCAGGGCTGAGAGAGCTCTGACAGAAAGTGCTCTTTTTCAAGAACAGCTCTGCCAGAACTATGGCTTGCCTAAGGTCACCCAGCAGCTGCATGTGGAGGAGTGGGGAATCAAACGCGGTTCTCCCAGATTAGAGTCCGCGCACTTAACCACTGCACCAGACTGGCTCTCGGTGTGGGTAATAATAAGCCCCTACCTTGAGCTGCAGTGGCTCAAGTGGTTAAGACGCTGAACTGCAGGCTGCGGAAGGTCGGTAGTTCACCAGTTCGAGACCCGGGTTGCCGCATGACGGAGTGAGCGCCGATCTCTAGTTCCAGCTCCTGCCAACCTAGTAGTTCGAAAGCAGGAAATTGCAAGTAGATAAATAGGTACCACTTCAGTGGGAAGGTAACAGCGTTCCGTGCGCCTTGGTATTTAGTCATGCCGGCCACATGACCACGGAAGTGTCTTCGGACAGCGCTGGCTCTTCGGCTTTGAAATGGAGATGAGCACCGCAACCCTAGGGTCGGACGCGACTGGCTTTCGAGCAAGGGAACCTTTACCTTTACTACCCTTGCAAGCGTGTCTTTTTGGTCTTGCTTCCTGCATGCCGTGTGTCCTCAGCTTTGCGCGGAAAGGGAATGAAGAGAGAACTCGGTCAAATTAAAGTTGTAGCAGGGGGATTAGTGAGCAAACTGATATCCGTGCAAACTCGGGGAAAAGCCTCTAAAATCGATTCTTTTATCTGCTCTCCTCCCCACCCCTCCACCCCCACCGGTGGAAATCAATATTACAGCCCCGTTTAGGAAAAGCCGGATTCTGGGTCTGGTTCCAACCTGCCACTTGTGATAATAATTCGAAATAATTTTCCCCAAGCCATGGTAGGGTGGGTGTTTCATCTTAGCCTTCGGGGGGGGGGGTGCAGATGCCGAGGACATGCCAATAAAGATTTATTGCAAAACTGAGACGCTTTTGGATTTCACACGCTGCCCTTTAAGAGGAACACATTTTGTTCATAATTCACTTGTCCTCCTCCCAGAATCTGGGGACTTACGGGTTAACGCAGATCCATCCCACCCTGGCATCCCACGCCAAGACTTCTCTCTCGCTCTTCGCCCACATGGAAGCCACATCACAGCAGAAGAAACCTCCTCCTCCCCCTTTTAACCTTCACGCACAGCCTTCGGTTCCCTTCCTCTCAGAGGGATAGAAATGGAGAATTCAAGATTTCTCCTCTCCATGTTGACCCCGGGCAAGGGAAGTAAAATAAGACAAAGAGTGCTTGCTCTGGCACAATAAGCGTTAGTTCCCTTCGTCAGGCCCAAGTGCCTTACGTTCTTGTCGTTCTTAGAACAGTCTAGTAAGGTAGGATTGGAACAAATTGCTTTTGTGACGGCCAAGTAGTTCTCCACCACCTCTTGCTGTGCCCGGGAGGGCCGGCTGATGCTTCGAGAAGCGAGGGAGGACGCTGCGATATGTTCCTTCTACTCTGGACAGGGGAAAAAATAATTCTTTGCTGTCTTCGTCAAAATAAAGAGGGGCCCAGAATATCTCTAGCTCCACCGTTCCAGTTTGAGAAATCTACCAGTGGAAAACAAGTCGGCTACCGTGTGGCATAGAGTGTTGGACCGGATGGGCTGTTGGCCTGAGCCAGTATGGCTTCTCATATGTTCTAATTTCAGGATTTTCAAGAGCCAGTCTGGCATAGTGGTTCAGTGAGTGGACTCTTAATCTGGGAGAACTGGGTTTGATTCCCCACTCCTCCACTTGCACCTTCTGGATGACCTTGGGCAAGCCGTAGTTCTGTCAGAGCTGTCCTTGAAAAAGAGCAGTTTCTGTCAGAGCTCTCTCAGCCCCACCTACCTCACAGGGTGTCTGTTGTGGGGAGGGGAAGGGAAAGGAGTGTGTAAGCTGTTCTGAGACTCTGAGTGAAGGGTGGGGTATAAATCCAATCTCCTCCTCCTCCTCCTCCTTCCCCCCTTCAACTCCTCCCTCCCCATGATTATTTTTTTATTTTGGTATCAACTGGAACGAAGGACGTTAGCATGCTCACAAGACACTGGTTCGGGTCCGCCTCATCTCTTCCTCAAATGGCACGGCCTACCTGGTACAAAAGCATTTTGGCTGAGAAGAGGATATCCTGTGCCAAGCTCGATCCCCGCCCCCCCCTGCCCAGCTTTCTGGGACGGTTCAAAAAGAAGAAGAGGAGATTGGATTTATACCCCGCCCTTCACTCAGAGTCTCGGAGCGGCTTATAATCTCCTTCCTCTTCCCCTCCCCACAACAAACACCCTGTGAGGCAGATGGGGCTGAGAGAGCTCTCTTGAGGACTGCCCTTGAGAGAAGAGCTCTGAGAGAACTGTGACTGACCCAAGGTCACACCAGAAGCTGTGTGTGAAGGAGTGGGGAATCAAACCCGGTTCTTCCAGATCAGAGTCCGCGCTCTTAACCACTACACCAGCTTAAGGGCTGGTCATGTGGGGGAGTTACTGAAAGGGAAAACGATGCTGTGTTGGGTTAGCTTGATTTCCAGCTCTTTCTTATGCCACACAGGATGGCTCATGGCTGAATGTGTGAACGGGGTCCGTTGATGAGCATTATGGGAGCTTTGATTAAAAAGAAGCTCTCCCTGGGCTCTGACCCTTGTTGCCGCATTCATTAAGTGAAGCAGTCTCTCTGTTCCTAATCTTTTCCACCCTCCTCAGGAAATGTCCTGTGGAAAACAATTTACTAAAGCAAGCGCATACATGTGTGAACCATCCCTTAGTTAACACGTGACCCCTCGTCCGTGTGGTTATCAAGTTAAATCCAGTGTTCGTAGAGGCTGCTCTACATGCGGGAAGCCCATTGGCGTGTTGCCGCACGGAGTGTTTGCTTTTTGCTGCGCAAGTCAAGGTGTCATGCTGGGATTTTTTTTATTTACTTCATTTATACCCCGTTTTCCTCCCTTTCTCCGCCAGCTTGGTGTGAGAGCCAGTTTGGTGTAGTGGTTAAGAGCACAGACGCTAATCTGGGAGAACCGGGTTGGATTCCCCCACTCCTCCACTTGCAGCTGCTGGTGTTACCTTGGGTCAGTCACAAGTTCTTTCGGAGCTGTTCTCTCAAGGGCAGTCCTCGGGAGAGCTCTCTCGGCCTCACCTACCTCACAGGGTGTCAGTTGTGGGGAGGGGGAGGGAAAGGGATCGTAAGCCGCTCTGAGACTCCTTCGGGGAGTGAAGGGTGGGGTATAAATCCAATCTCCTCTCCTCTCCTCTCCTCTCCTCTCTTCAGTGGGGAACCAAAGCCGCTTGCTTCCTTTCCCTCTCCTCCATTTTATCCTCACAACAACCCCGTGGGGTAGGTAAGACTGAGAGAGTGTGACTGGTCCAACGTCAGCCCTCAAGCTTCCATGGCATGAGTAGGGATTCGAACCTAGACTCACCTAGTCTGACTCTCCTAACCGCTACACCCCACTGCCTCGCTGGAGTTCCCTTTTTGGTTTGCCTCTCCAGGCAAGTGGCACTCCCTGTAGGTTGGGATTTTTAGCGGCTGTGTTGTGGCCGCTGGGTTATTTGAACAAGGCCTTTGTTCTGGTGTCGGAGGTGGACTCGGTAGGTGGCGTTGACCCCATCCTTTAAAAGTTGTGTTCAAGAAGTTGTGGCTCTCTCCCTTCTTGCAGAGTCCTGTCGGCACTCCGCCTCATGGGCTGCTTTGTCGGCCATCTTTCCCTCAGTGGGTTCAGGTTTCCTCAGCTTATTCTCCCTTGTCGTCCCTGTCTAGTCCTCTTCTCCCGTTTTTGGTGGGATTCTTTCTGCTATGAGCGGAAGGTCAGCAGCTGGTCTCGAACGGGGGCAATCTGGTTCGAAGGGACGAGTGTGTTACGAAGCCCACAAGATCTAGGAAGGTGATGACTCCCTGAAATGTCACGCTCTGTCAGCCTGGTGCCCAGAAACTTAACAGCTCCGCAGTCGTGCAGTTTACTTGGACATAAGTCTTGCAAATGGTGACTGGTGTTAATTTCAAAAGGCGTTTTGGAGATTTCAGACGGAGGAGGAGGGACATAAAGCAGAAAGAGAAGGCATGAAGCGGCCATGTACTGAATCAGACCCTGGGTCCATCGAAGTCAGTATTGTCTGCTCAGACCGGCAGCAGCTCAGGTGTAGAGGTCCTTCATCTTACCTACTACCTGATCCTTTTAACTGGAGATGCTGGCAATTGAACCTGGGACCTTCTGCATGCCAAGCAGATGCTCTGCCGCCAAGCCACGGCCCCTCTGCAAACACATGAAGCTGCCTTGTAGTGAATCAGACCTTTGGTCCCTCAAAGTCAGCATTGACTACTCGGACTGGCAGCCGCTCTCCAGGGTTTCAGGTTGAAGTCTTTCCCATCCCCTGATACCTGATCCTTTTAACTGGAGGTGTCGGGAGGATTGAACTTGGGACCTTCTGCATGCCAAGCAGATGCTCTGTCACTGAGTCACAGGCCCTCCCATTAAAGTTCTGGTCAGCGTTCCCTCTAAGATGAGTTGGTGTGAGCTAGCTCACGGTATGTTAGCCTCCAGCTCACCCATTTTTGTCTTAGCTCAGGAAGAAGAGATTGGATTTATACCCCGCCCTTCACTACCCAAAGGAGTTTCAGAGTGGCTTACAAACGCTTTCCCCTCCCCACAACAGACATGCCTGTGAGGTCGGTGGGGCTGAGAGAGCTCTGACAGAAATGGCTCTTTTTTCAAGGACAGCTCTTATCAGAACTATGGCTTGCCCAGGGTCATCCAGCCAGGTGCAAGTGGAGGAGTGGGGAATCAAACCCGGTTCTCCCAGATTAGAGTCCACGCACTGAACCACGACACCAAACTGACTCTCACACAAAACTGGCTCTCACCCCAAACTCATTTATGCAGCAGCCAAATCGCTCGTTCACAACTTTAACGCTAGTATCTCACAAATAAGAATTTTTTTCTCTCACAAGACTCCACAGCTTAGCGGGCGCATAGGTTCTGGAGTGTGAGAATGCCAGCAGGAGAGAATATCTTTCTCCCGAGTCTGAGGTAAATAGTTCTCCACAGGGCCCTCAGTGTCACTTACTTCAGCCCCACATCTGATAAACTAGGAAACCGAGGCGGATATGATCACACTTGAGGAGTCTTGTTAGGGATGCCAGCTTCCAGGTGGGACCTGGGGGATCCTGTTGGAGGGTGGACTATGTGGCATTGTACCCCACTGAGGTCCCTGTCCTCCCCAGGCTCCAACCCCAAATCTCCAGGAGTTTCCCAACCTGGACCTGGCAACACTATCACACCATCCCCTGCCAGCGGCCAGGGGGACCTGGCGACCATAAATCTTGGTGTCGTGGCTTCCTTGGTATAGCGCCATCCCCTTTGCGAGAGCTGTTAAAGTTTCATGATGACTTCAGGCCCTGCATGGCACATCAGCTGGCAGTATTGGAAAACGAAGCCGGTGTCTGCATGAGATTATTTTAAATAAAGGGGAGTCATCCTTTGCTTTCAATTTTAAAAAAACTACAACAGGGAAGGGCATTTCTGATTTTGGCCCTTTCCTGACAGCCTTTGTAATCTATTTCAGTTTGTTGTTGTTGTTGTTGTTCAGTCGCACAGTCGAGTCCAACTCTTCGCGACCCCATGGACAAGATCTCGCCAGGCCCTCCTGTTTTCCGCTGTCCTCTGAAGTTGGCTCAATTTCATGTTCGCTGCATCTATGACACTGTCTAGCCATCTCATCCTTTGCCGTCCCCGTCCTCTTTGACCTTCAGTCTTTCCCAGCATCAGGGTCTTCTCCAGTGAGTGCTCCCTTCTCATTTGGTAGCAGGTTGCTAATGGAGTCTTTTGTTCCAGTTCAGACACAACCGGCTGCTAACGGATTTTATTTACCTGTTCATGTAAAGCCACTTGCATCCCGTTGGCAGTGTGGGGCTGAGACATTTTTGAGGGAAACGGCTTTCTTCCGTCTTCGCCTCTTTGTTGCGCTTCTGAATCGCTGTGGTGTGCTGTTTAAAATGTCTGTAGCACTTGCTACAAGAATCGCTGTGGTGTGCTGTTTAAAATGTCTGTAGCACTTGCTACGGTGCCGCTTCCCCCGCCCTTTTTCGCCGCGCAGTCTTCCCCACCCTTTCCTCCTAAATGTTCTAAGTTGAGCGCTATAGCGCTAATCCAGTAGAGCACTT
Organism: Gekko japonicus; assembly: GCF_001447785.1. Lineage (NCBI taxonomy): Eukaryota > Metazoa > Chordata > Lepidosauria > Squamata > Gekkonidae > Gekko > Gekko japonicus. The sequence goes on along the minus strand of NW_015173216.1, from coordinate 50,183 downwards.
CAGTGTTACAGCGGTACCACTGAGATGCCTTGACTCCCCGTTGAGAGACTATGGGTGCGTTCAGACGGGCCAATTGAGCCGTTATACATGCCGGTTAGAAATGGACTACTTACACAGCCAACGACGAATTTCACATTACCCGTTTTGAAGCCGTTTTTGATCCATTATGGAGTAAACCGGTATAGGGCTGCCATTTCACACGGCTTTCAACTTCCGGAAAAAGCTGGATCTGAAGCGGTTTGCCATTTCAGACTGCACCGCTTTCCCCCGCTTTTTCCCCGCCGTTTTTCGCCCCTGTGGGCAATCTCCGGCTTTTTTTTTAACATTTGCTTTAGAGCGCTATAGCGCTATAGCACTATAACAAAACACTCCAGGCACTCCAATGGGGTTGATATAATGCTGTTGCATTATAGCGCTATAACGCTATAAAGTGAATGTTCAAAAAAAAAAAAGCCGGAGATCGCACGCGCGGGCGAAAAATGGCAGGAAAAAGCACATCGGAACCGGGAGAGGAAACTGAAGACTACTTGGAAGCGGTTGACAGGTAAAACGCTTCAGCCCCGTTTCCTAAATGGGACAGAAGCATTTGTGTCTGAAATTACAAATATATTCCGGTAGGGAACCGGTTCTGTGTGAAATGACAGACCAGAAACCGTTTGGGAACCGTTCCTCTTCTGGATTATATCGTCTGTCTGAAATTCCTCAACATCTGCCTCCCGTCCCTAGCCGTTGCCAACCGGCTCAAACACCTTTTAAACCGGAGTATTCTGCTACCAGGTCCCCAAGTGGTGTTTTCCTGGTGCTCCGGTTCTAGCCGCATATTCCTGCTGTGTGATCGTGCCTCCGCCGGTGTAGAGCCACTTCCGCTCGGAAGCCTGAGGCTTCCGCTTTTCGTCCGCCATTTTTTTTTGGGTGTTGGCAATATGCGCTTGGGCGAAGCTTCACCCCGGCGTTAATAAAAAGAATAAAAAAAACAGTACCTCGTTTTAGGCTTCAGACAAGTCCGGGAACTCACGGAGGCCAGTTTTGCTGTAAAAGTTTCAAGGGAAGTCTTCGCTTCAGGGCATTCTTTTTGGGATAATTTGTTCTGTGTATGCGCAAACTGTGAAAAAATAATAATAATAAAAAGCCGATGCACGCTGCTGTGTGGACGCCCGGGAGCGATGTGCTGCGCTGTGAGAGAGGGTAATGTGACCACGCTTGTCTCAGATCAAATACAATCCGATTGGAACTGGAGCAGTTTAAATCGCTCCGGCACGCCGTCTGACTGCACCCTATATTGGTTTAGCGCTGTAGTGATCACTTAGAACATTTGGGGAAATACAAGAGCAAGGGAGACCGTGTGATGAAAGGGGATGGGGGGGGGGGGAGTGGTGCAGTTTGAAATGGCCATAGCGCTTCAAAGACAGCTCATTTACGGGATGAAGCTTGCTGTATGAAACCCCTGTCCCTGTATCGCTTTACTTGGAACTGGGCCAACAATGGATAACATCCAGTTTAGAATGGTGATGTGAAAGGGGCCTTTTATTTATTTATCTTCCTTTTCAAATAAACTTTATTGAGATATACTGAACACAATTACAAAACATCAAGTAAGAGCTGTAAAAGTACGCAAGCATAGCTGAAATTTACAGTATTTATTGTATAAATGACGTTTAATACATTAGGAAGGGAATAACTTCAGCATAAATAAAAGCACAAACGCAACCGTTGACTGCATCTAGTTGGTACGTACGATAGGACGGATGACCTAACAACTTCTGACTGTAAGTTCCAGAAATCAGAATTCATCGGGAACTAGAATGGAAGAAACAGATTATAATAAAGAACAATCCGCAAATTCTGTCCTTATCTAGAATAAGAGACCATTTTTCAGACACTACAGTGTGATACAATGTACTTTCTGAGTAGAGATGTAAAATTTCCGGAAATTTTGAAGCTTGGAAAAAACCCCAGTTTTTTTCCAGTTTTTTTCGGGGGGAAACGGAAATTTTTGGAAAAATTGAAAAAAATGCTACATTAGCATTTCTTTTGTCTTTTCTAGATTGAAAGTCATTCTGTTACTTTAGGAACATAAAATATGACTATGGACATTTTTACTTGGCATGAAATTATCACAACTAGCATATGAAAAATATAGTGTATCCAAACAATTATTGCAAACAGAATACCCACCCACATGCAAAAACATAACTGAAACCTTTTTATTTTCTTCTGACAATAACACCCCCTAAAGGAAGAAATGCATCTTGTTCTTGCATTGGAGAGTTCAGTTTGTAACCTAGGACTTGCTTGTCCTCAGTGCACAGAAATTAGATCAATCTGATACCATATATTTATATTTTAGAAATGATTTGGAAAATATTTGAACACCTTGTCTTAAAATATTTTATTCATCATGTTTAAATAAAACATTCCATAATCAATTTTTTTCCTTTTATTTTATTTTTTCAATTTTTCCAATTTTTCGGAAAAAAACAAAAAAGGCTTCAGGAAAACCCCCAGAAAAAAACTGGTTTTTCCCCGAATTTTTCCGGTTTTTTCCCGGGCCTTCACATCTCTATTTCTGAGTTCATAATACTATCAGGGGGCTTTTATTTATTTATTTGATTAATTCATTTATATCATGCCTTTCTCCCCAATGGGGACCTAAGTGGCTTGCAGTGTTCTCCTCTCCTTCATTTTATTCCCACAACAGCCCTGTGAGGTAGGCTTGGCTGAGAGAGTGTGACTGGCCCGGGGTCATCCAATGAGCTTTCGTGGCATGTGTGGGGGTTCGAACCTGGGTCTTCCAGATACTAGTCCGACACTCTTGACCTCATCAGACTGACTCTTAGAAACTGAACTGGAGCCAGTGTTCCCTCTAAGCAGAGAGAGTGAGCTAGCTCACGGCTTTTTAGCCTCCGACTCACGCATTTCTGTCTTCGCTCAGGAAGGAGGGCTCCAGAGCAAACTTACTGATGCAGTAGCCAAATTGCCCGCTCACAACTTTAATGCCAGTAGCTCACAAAGTAGAATTTTTGCTCACAAGACTCCACAGCTTAGAGGGAGCATTAGTTGGAGCCAACCTGTTATATACTGAGAAAACACGTGAGTTTTGGAAAATGAGACTGTGCATCTCAACTGTTGCCGAAACAGCAGATAACGGAGTACAGACCTGTAGCTGGTTGATTTAGGTACATCTCCAATGTAGGGTGCGTTTTAGCACTGATTATCTTTTAAATCCCACTAATCTCAGGTGGAAAGTTAAGCACATGCTTAAGTTTCTCCCACTGAAACATATTTTATTTGTTTAAAACACTTAGACCACATAGTTTTTGTTTCGTCTAAGGCAAAAAAAAATTAAAATGGAAGAGCCATAAGTACAAAAATAACAAAAGTAATTACATGTATGACACCAGAATAAAGCGAGCAGTTTTAAAATATCCAGTAATTCAGAAGCTTAGAATCATAGAGTTGGAAGGGACCTCCAGGGTCATCTAGTCCAACCCCTTGCACAATGCAGGAAATTCACAAATACCTCCCCCCCACACACTCCCAGTGACCCCTGTTCCACGCCCAGAAGATGACTAAAAACCTCCAGGATCCCTGGCCAAACTGGCCTGGAGAAAAATTGCTTCCTGACCCCAAAGTGGCGATCAGCATTTCCCTGGGCGTGTGAGAAAGGGCCCCCAAGAACTAAGCACTGAAGCAACCCTTCCTGCCCTCCCTCTCATGATCTGCTTTTCACCAGTCGGTGAAGATCAGAAAGGCAAAATTGTTTCACAGCCCTGTGTTTATAACGGAGCTGCGGTGGCTCAAGTGGTTAAGACGCTGAACTGCAGGCTGTGGAAGGTCGGTAGTTCAGCAGTTCGAGACCCGAGTAGTGCCGCATGACAGAGTGAGCTCCCGTCCCTAGTTCCAGCTCCTGCCAACCTAGTAGTTTGAAAGCAAGAAATTGCAAGTAGATAAATAGGTACCACTTCAGTGGGAAGGTAACAGCGTTCCGTGCGCCTTGGCGTTTAGTCATGCCGGCCACATGACCATGGAAACGTCTTCGGACAGCGCTGGCTCTTCAGCTTGGAAACGGAGATGAGCACCGCAACCCTAGAGTCGAATTCGACTGGCTTTCGAGCAAGGGAACCTTTACCTTTACCTTTTACCTGGGTTTATAGATGTCATGTTTTTTCCCTTTGCAGGATTGCGTATGTCCTGTAAATAGAGACTGTGGAGCGTGGCTTTGGTGGTTAAGAGGAGTGTATATAGGGTTAGGCCTTCTTTGTGGTGACCCCCATCTTGTGGAACGGCCTGCCCGAGGAGGTCAGGAGGGCCCCCACACTTGTATCATTCTGCAGGATGTGTGAAACAGAAATATTCAGGAGGGAAATTTTATAAAGGGGTCAGAATTGTATAATGGAACAGGTCAGGAAGGTGCTTTCATAAGGGAATTCTGGTCTATTGCAAAGGTTATTATTTGCTTTTTAGGCAGTGGCTTGCACCTTTGTTCTCCACTCTCTGTTGTTTATGGTTTTTGACCGGGTGGGCACTTTCAGAATTCTGTCACAGGGCAGTGGGCAAAATCACAAAATGCCTTCCACAGGAGGTAGAGCCAGCCACAAAATGTCAGGGAACCAGGTTACATATAGCTCTAATAGTTTGGTGTAGTGGTTAAGTGCGCGGACTCTAATCTGGGAGAACCGGGTTTGAATCCCCACTCCTCCACTTGCACCTGCTAATGTGACCTTGGGTCAGTCACAAGCTCTGGCACAGCTGTCCTTGAAAAAGAGCAGTTTGTGTCAGAGCTCTCTCAGCCCCGCCCACCTCACAGGGTGTCTGTTGTGGGGAGGGGAAGGGAAAGGAGCTTGTAAGCCGCTCTGAGACTCCAAGTGAAGGGCGGGGTATAAATCCAATCTCTGCTTCTTCTTCTTCTAATAGTACCTCTTCAACACTTCAGACAGAAGCTGTTTAACAGGATGCCTTTTAATCTGCACAGCCAATCAGAAGCCCAGCTGGGCAAAATCCTCACCTAGCCCTGCCCACTTTCCAAAAGCACTTGGTGGGCACCACGTTGGAGACCCCTGTTTTATGGTATGTCATGCCTGGGAGAGTCTTCTCTGTGTTTTGTTTCTGGATTTCTGTAATCCTGGCCTGATGTTGTGACCGGGTGTCTCGAGTTGTCTGCTCGAATGGCTTTTCTGCATCCTGTACTTTGCTTTGAGGGACATGGGCTATAAACTGAATAAGTAAGTGAATAATCTTGCCTGATTTGTGGCCGTCCACCCGGGTTCCATATTCATGTTTGTTAACGTTTTCTCAGAAGCAAGTCCCGAGTTATTTCACGGGATTTACTCCTAAGTAATATTTCTGGCCAGTTTTAAGTGAATGTCTCCCTGAAAGGTAAACTCTGTGCTCTCCACAGTATAACAGTATAAAAAGTTCCAGATAGTAGTTTTGTTGGTCTGCTTGTATCCTATCTTTCTCCCCAGTGGGGTCACAAAGCAGCTTAGATTGTTCTCCTCTGTTTTATCCTCACAACAACCCTGTGAGGTAGGGTACTCTGAGAATGTGTGACTGGCCCAAGGTTACCCAAGCACCATGGCAGAGTGGGGATTCAAACCTGGGTTTCCAAGATCCTGTTCCAACTACGGCAACACAATGGCTCTCAGTATACTAGATTTGAGTCCTGTCACACCTTAGAGACAAACAACAGTTTTGGGTGTAGTGGTTTGGTACAGTGGTGAAGTGCGCGGTCTCTAATCTGGGAGAACCGGGTTTGATTTCCCCACTCCTCCGCTTGCAGCTGCTGGATGACCTTGGGCAAGCCATAGTTCTGTCAGAGCTGTTCTTGAAAAAGAGCAGTTTCTGTCAGAGCTCTCTCAGCTGCACCTACCTCACAGGGTGTCTGTTGTGGGGAGGGGAAGGGAAAGGAGTTTGTAAGCCACTCTGAGACTCCGACTGAAGGGCAGGGTATAAATCCAATCTCTTCTTAATGATGAAGGGAGCTTTGAGTCTCAAAAAGCTTATATACCTCTAAATCTTCTTGGTCTCTTAAGGTGCTACTGGTCTCGAATCTAGTATAAAAAGTTGTAATTCTGTTCCACGGCAAAGCAGACCTTCCCACAACTCACTTTTTTTTTGGGGGGGGGTGACAAATAATTATGTTGTTGAAGGTTTTCATGGCCGGAGTTCATTAGTTGTTGTAGATTTACCTGGCCGTATGGCCGTGGTCTTGGCATTGGAGTACCTGTCATTTCGCCAGCAGCTGTGTCTTGTATCCTCAGAGGTATAACACAGAAAGAAGGTATAACACAGAAAGACACAGAGGGTTAGGCCTCCTTTGTGGGGCGTTCAGACGGGGCGTTTCAGCCGGCATAAACTGTACCGGTTGGAACTGGTGCAGTTTATGCCGGCTGAAACGTGATCACACTTACCTCCTGTCTGCGGAGCCCATCGCTGTATGCCCGTTCACATGCAGCGGGCGTCGGCGTTTTTTTTTTTTTAAACCTCAGTTTGAGCATGTGTATAGGCAGCCATCCACAGAATGGCGATCTTTGCGCATGCGCAGAACACCCCGTCTTACATTTAAAGTTTAAAGGTAAGGACTTACCTTTAAAGTTTAAAGACCAAACTGGCCTCCCTGAGGTCTCGGTGTCCTCCAAAACCTTAAACTAAGGACCTTTTCTTTTTTTTTTTTAAACAAACGCTGGGGCGAAGCTTCGCCCAAGCGCATATCGCCGACCTAACAAAAAAAATGGCGGGCGAAAATCGGAAGCCTTGGGCTTCCAAACGGAAGTGGCTCTACAACCTTGGAAAGCGATCAGACGGGGGTAAAGCGATTACAACCATTGCACTCAGGATACCACCACTTGGGGACCTAGTGGCAGAATACAACGGTGTAAAGCTCTTTGCAACGGTTAGGGACGGAAGGCAGATGTTCGCCGTGTGAACGCCGGTAAGTACACCGATTGCAACTGGCACCTATACCGTTGCAAATGCCCCGTCTGAATGCACCCAGAGAGTACTCCATCTTTCGGTGTTATACCTCTGAGGATGCCAGTCACAGCTGCTGGTGAAACATCAGGTACTCCAATGCCAAGACCACGGCCATGCAGCCCGGAAAATCTACAACTAACTGACAAACACATTGTTCAGAAGAAGTTGACTTTTCTGTTTTTAACTTTATTTTGTCAAAGGGAATCTTAACTCATGACCTCTGAATTTCTTCTGGACATTGTTATTTTTATTTCAGATATTTAAACCTTTTTGCTGTTTTTCAATAGCTGAGCTTGATGTGAAATTGGAGACAGTTCATATTAAGTTTCACAGAATGTCTACGCTGTCAGATGTGATGGGGGTAGCTCTCTCTTACAACTGTGCAAATTAACACATCGGGCTTAATTTAACTTGCTCCTGTCTTCTTATTTGACTGTATTAGCACATCTAGTCTGTGTAGTTTGAGGGATGGGTTCCAGCTTGCTTTTTAATATTTTCTTCAAGCTTCGTTGATCAGCTTGCCGCTGTATACCCTAGCATAAAACATTTCTAGGTTTAACCGTTTAATATTCTGGAAAATATGCAGGACTTAACTAGGGATGGACACAAACCAGCTCACAAATGTAAGTTCGTGATGAATTTTGGCCGGTTCGTGGTTCACGAACTGAAGAGCCACCACGAACTCCCACAAGTTTTAAGGCAGTTCGTGGCATTTCGTGAAGAGCAAAACACAGGGGTTCAAATGGCTCTGAGTCATTTAAACCCCTACTTTCTGCTCTTCACAAAAAACAGCTAAGTGGTGGGGAGCAGAAAGCAGGTGTTTAAATGCTTTCTGTTCCCCATGGCTTTTCATGGGGAGAACCAAAATGAACACAAACCGAAATGAACTACAAAAATACAGTTTGTGCCCATCACTAGACTTAACTGTCACAAAACCTGTTGCTTAAGGATGCTGTTAACTATTAAAAGACCACAGGTGGCAAAAACTCCATGTTTTGAGGGATTCCTAGAATTATCCACCACCCCGCACCGTTTTCTAATCTTAAACTGTTAAACAGTGACAAAATTGTTCATTAATTGTTCCAGTCAGCTTGAGCTGGTATGGCAGTAACTGATAACGTCAATTATTACCACTCAGGAACCTATTTAAGCAGCAGTCTGATCACTAGGACCATGACATTCTCAACAGTTTTCTCTCTCTTTGCATATGCAAAATTGGAATATGGAAGCCGTTGGAACAGTTTTTTTCGTAATTTCGCAGCTGATTTACGGCAACCCCTGCAAGAGGCCTTCAAGGCACGTGAGAAGCAGAGGTGGTTTGCTATTGTGTTCCTTTGCAGAGCCTTGGTGGTCTGCCTTCCAAGTACCGACCCTACCTAGTTTTCAAGATCTGACGAGTTCAGGCAATACCAGACCGTCTTCCCTCCCTGCCTCACCTCTAGAAGGCAGATATCTCCACCAGAGGCCACGAATGCAGGGGGAATAACTACTCACCCAGTTCTGTGGATGTTTGAGAAGTTGAGCCACATACGTGTTAGTTCACCAGGTAGAGTATTTACCCAAAGGGAGGATGAACCTCAGCGTAAGGTACTCCTTCCCCAAATGTTATTTGTTGATTTATTTAATTCATTTATACCTCACCTTCCTCCCCAAGGGGGACCCAAAGTGGCTTATATTCTTCTCTCCCCCGTTTTATCCTCACGACAACCCTGTGAGGTAGGTTAGGCGGAGAGAGTAAGACCGGCCCAAGGTCACCAAGCGAGCTTCCGTGGCAGGAGTGGGGATTCGAACCTGGATCTCCTCGATACTAGTTTGACACTCAGCCACTACACCGTACTGGCTCTCTGTTATACGCAAAGCTTTTTAAATTACTGCGCATACCTGTCCCTTGTAAATTAATTTAAGAGGAACCACCACCACTGCCAACCTAGCAGTTCGAAAGCAAGAAATTGCAAGTAGATAAATAGGTACCACTTTGGTGGGAAGGTAACAGCGTTCCGCGCGCCTTGGTGTTTAGTCATGCCGGCCACATGGCCATGGAAACGTCTTCGGACAGCGCTGGCTCTTCGGCTTTGAAACGGAGATGAGCACGCAACCCTAGAGTCGGACTCGACTGGCTTTCGAGCAAGGGGAATCTTTACCTTTTTACCACCACCCCTTTTTTCTTGATGGCTCACTGGAGGAAAAAAAGACTCGATCTTCCATTTGGGGAACCATAGTTGCTCTCCCCTTGGCTCAGAGGTGCCATTTGAGCGTAGAAATGTGTGCAGAGAGTGAGTCTGTCAAAATATGGCCGCGGTGTTCGGAGATCAACAGAACTCCCCTTCCATTGATAACACTGATGTAACTAGTGATGTTCATAGATGAGGCAAAAGTTGCTTTGGGGGGAATAACGGCTGTATTGAGGCTTTGTTTGCCTTTCCTCGTGTTTTTCTGCACATCGCTTGCGTGAGACCAAAATGGTTTCTGGCGAGGAACAGATGGCAGATGAGGTTGGGGAAAGATCTTTGGATCCCGGGCACAATGTCATTCTGCCTCTTGTAAGAATGGTCACAACATAACCACTACGCAACCCCAGTATGCCGTAATTATTCTCAGTTCTGAAGCATAACTGCGTACTCGGTGAGGCAGAGCTATATTGAGATGATGGGGACTCGGCCAGTGGGTTGATTTTTTAACTTTTGGAACCTCGATTTCTTCATCCTTATGTAAAGGATTAAAGCCAGGGAATCCCAGCCATCCGGTTGCCATGGTGCTCAGAAATTTTATCATGGCACCAACGTTTTCAACAGTGTTTTTGTTATAGTGTGTTCTTGATGATCCTTAGGGGAAAAATTAAGCTTATGGGTCTTTTTTGTGTCAGGGTACGATTCGTGGCATGCTGTGAAAATAAATGCATGCAGCGCTTGCCCGTTGTTTGTGGCATGCCGTAAAAATAAACGTGCATGCAATGCTTGTCGTTGCTTGTTGACATGTCAACTGTAATTGTATGCGATTCCATGGTTGCAGTCATTAATTTTTTTAACTCGTCGTTCTGTTAAAGGGAATGTGTTTTCGGTTGTTGTTTTTTTTGGAAGTATGGATGAAAGTATGAAAAACAGGACAAGAAACTCTGTTAAGATTAGAGGCTGGTTTTTTTTTTCCTCCTTGTAGTGAACGTCTATGCGGAAACGTCGTCATTGAATTAAAAAAATGTGAAATGGGTGAAAAGAGGATGGGGGTAGGGTTTTGTGGTAGCAATGATTAGAACCTGTAGTCATTGTAATAGAGAACCCCGAAGATGGGAAAAGGAGTCTGGCTCCTAAATTAAAAAATTTGAAGCCCCACTTCAAAATAGATGTGGACAAAATGGATTTGGGTGCAGAAGAGCGGCGAGGGTGATCTAGGGTTGGGAGACCAAGCCCTATGGGGGAAAGGTTGAGGGATTTGGGAATTTTCATTCTGGAGAAGAGGAGGTTGAGGGGGGACATGTTCTTGAAATATTTGAAAGGCCGTCACTTTGAGGAGGGCACAGAGCTGTTCCTGTTGGCAGCAGACAACAGGACTCACAGTAACGGGTTTAAATTATGGGCTGAAAGATACCGGCTGGATATTAGGGAATTTATTTTTTTTACAGTAGGAGTAGTTCAACTGAGGAATCGGCTGCCTAGGGAGGTAATAAGCTCCTCTCACTGGCAGTCTTCAAGCAGCGGCTGGATGAACAGTTGTCAGGAATGCTTTAGGTTGATCCTGCATTGACCGGGGGGGGGGGGTTGGACTAGGTGGCCTCTATGGCCCCTTCCCACTCTGTGATTCTATTATTCCGTTCTGTGATTTTGGGGCTGGCTCCCCTCTCATGCTTCGTTTCAGCTCTGTTTGAGATTTCTGTTTCCCTTCAGATTCTTGTAGTTCAAACCCTATTGTATTGTTCATGGCATGCCCCATCCTGTTAATGAGACTTGTCTTAACTCTATGTAATCTGCCTTGATTCTCAGTGAGAAAGGTGGATTATAAATAACCAAATAATAATCCAGGGGTGGCCAATCTGTGGCTCGGGAGCCACATGTGGCTCTTTCGCGTATATTGTGTGGCTCCCGGCAGGGTAGCTGGGGAAGCGAAGGGGAGATATACTTTTTCTCCCTCCCTCCCTCTCTTCCTTCCCCCTTCTCTCCCATCTATTTGCTTTCTTTGCTTCTCTCTCTTTCTTTCCACCTCTTTCATTCCTTCTTTCCACCTCTCTCTCTTTTCTCTCTTAGACAAATAAATATCATTAGAAAACAAATCAATATAATTCAATATCATTATCAATATCTGTTTTTACCCCTTTTATTTCTGGCAGTCTCATTTAATGTTAATAAAAAGCAAATTCTCATATTTGTGTGTGCAATACTTGTTCATGTCTTGCGGCTCTCAGACCTCTGACGTTTATTCTGTGTGGCTCTTAAATTGAGCAAGTTTGGCCCCCTCTGTAATAATCCAAAGAAAAGTCCCCTGTTTGTGAGGAAGCCTCCCTCTCCATCGAAACCCAACAAACGTTTGGAACGAACGTTGGCATCGGAAACCCGCCTGAAAATTGATATTCATTTTGTTCCTCTCTTCCTGCTTTCTCAGGGTGTTCCGTCCACAATGGCCACAGCGTTACCCCGGACCCTTGGAGAGCTGCAGCTCTATCGAATCCTGCAGAAAGCCAACCTCTTGTTCTACTTCGATGCCTTTATTCAGCAGGGAGGGGACGACGTCCAGCAGTTATGCGAGGCGGGAGAAGAGGAATTCCTCGAAATCATGGCCCTCGTCGGCATGGCTAGCAAACCGCTTCACGTCCGAAGACTTCAGAAGGCTTTGAGAGACTGGGTCACGAATCCAGGCCTTTTTAACCAGCCTCTTACTTCCTTACCGGTCAGTAGCATTCCAATATATAAGTTACCGGAAGGATCTCCTGCTTGGTTGGGAATATCATGCAATAGTTATGAAAGGAATAGTAATACGCGCGAGCCTCACTTGAAGATCCCCAAATGCGCCGCGACGACGTGCATTCAGAGCGTGGGCGCAGGGAAGTCGGACAGTGCGGGGGCACTGCCGCTGCAGAGCGGCAGTGAACAGAGACTGTGGCACGGCCACCACGCCACCGAGAGTGAACATAGCCTCTCCCCGGCGGAGGTTGGCTCTCCAGCCTCACCAAAGGAAAACCCGGAAACCTTGGACACGGCGGCGGCGCTGTCGGTCACCGAGTGCGTCGAGCGCCTGGTCCCCACCCTCCCCAAAAGCGACCTGAACGAAGTGAAAGAACTGCTGAAAATAAACAAGAAGCTGGCCAAGATGGTGGGCCACATCTTCGAGATGAGCGATGAGGACCCTCACAAAGAGGAGGAGATCAGGAAGTACAGCGCCATCTATGGCCGGTTCGACTCGAAAAGAAAAGACGGCAAACATCTCACCCTTCATGAGGTAAAAAAAAACGATGCGGGCGAGAATCGTTTCTCTCCATTCACGTTCGGTGTAGTTGTCAGAGAGGTTATTTTTTCCCTCTCCTGACAGATCTCCGATTTTCTAGACGTTCAGTCAGCTCTGCCCAGCCTTGTCAGGTCAATCACTGTTCTCGAGTCAGAAAGTCTTTAACAGATTATTTGTGCTTGTACGGTTTTCAGAAATGCATCATCTCACATGTGAATCACCAGGTATCGTTTTTCCAGAAAGCAGGTTACATAAATAAAACGGCGCTTAAAATGACATGTTCGGAGGCACCTTCTCTGGCCTCGTGTTCATAACGGACAACTAGGCAACTGCCACTCTGTTTGATGCCGGCAGTGCGTTAAGTGATGGCTCTTGAAAGGGGTTAATTGGTGAAGATCAGTTGCTTCGTTTCAACGTTGTGATTTTCCTGTTGGGTTGATGTGTTTACAGTTTGGCCTAAGGTCTCCCAGCAGATGTCAGCGTTAGCATACTCTGGGGTGTGGCAGCTGCCAGGGCCCAGGGTTTCCGGCGGGGCCCAATGCCGCCAGCATCCCCTGCCCACTCACTTCCTGGCTCTCTAGCGCCCATGCTCCCTGATGCATGCAGTGTGCAGTGCCACTGGTGAGAGGGCTGCAGGTGGCTATCAGTATGGGCAGCGCGACTGATTGCAACTGATAATGAAGCTCCAGACAATGCGTCCTCCTGGACTGAATAGAGATCTAGGTCTCCTCTCTCATTACCAATTACCAGTGGGACTTGTGAGCAGAAAAGGGAAGGTGGGAGGCATGCAGGTGGATAGAGGGGAAGGAAGACATGAGTGCCTGATGGGGAGGCGAGGGGAGCCCAGGGAATTCTGTGCTTGGGGCCGTCCAAAACCTGGAACCAGCCTTGCCTCACAGAGTTTTGTAATTAATCTTCATCACAGCCCCAGCGTGAAACTCTTGTTTCCTGAGGAAGACTGCAGCTAGTCCAGGGGTTCTAGATTGAATGCCTGTCAGTATAGATAGCATTGAATGTGAATGCTACTTTAGAAGTATTTCTTGTATAGAAGTATTTTGCATTGTAGTTTTCAAATCCAGACTAACAGTCGTACAGGAAGTAGGCATGATTTTGTTAGCCTTGTTGAAGTATAGTACTTTAGTTGAACAAGCATACATACAAAAACATAGGGTTGGATCCAGCCATCTTTTCCCCCCAGTCTCACCCAATTTCCCGCCGTGCTACAGTAGAAAAGAGAAAGAGTTCAGTAGCACCTTAAAGACTAACTAGATTTGAGGCAGGGTGTGAGCTTTCGTGAGTCACCGCGCACTTCTTCAGATACAGCTAGAATGTGAGTCCATTATATCTAAGAGTGATTTCAGATGCTGAATGACGTTAGCAGGCAAATGGCAATAGCAGGTGAATGACAATAGTAGGCGTGATTGGTGTGATATGCAGAGGGGTAGTAGGCGTGGAGAAATCAGCATTGGTATTATTATTGTATGGCAGAGTTGCACACAGGAAGCATATAATAATATAAAATACATAACCAAGTTGATGGGTATGCAGACCTATTGGGCAATCCCCATCAGTAATGAGACAGGAAACCTAGGTCTCAATTCAGTCCAGGAGAACGTATTGCCTTTTTTTTTTTAAACTTTGTGTTTATTATAATTCACCCCCCCAAAAGCACATAACAATGCTATTGCAAGACTGAGGATAAACCCAACCGAACAAAATCCGAGAGACAAAACAAAAAACCCTTGCCTTTGTACAAACATCAGCCAGTTCTAGAGTTAAGAACAAAAGCAGTGCTGAAATAATCTAGTGGCAGAGTTCAGAACCAGGACCATTTGAAGGTGGACGCATTGTCTTGAGCTTCATTATCAGTTGCCATTCATCTTGATCTACCTCTATGCTGTGGCCACCGTCCCATGTGGCTTTTGTGCATTTAGAGAAGAACATAAGAACATAAGAGAAGCCAATGTTGGATCAGGCCAATGGCCCATCAAGTCCAACACTCTGTCACACAGTGGCCAAAAATACCAGGTCAGAAAGGGAAAAGGGGGAAAAAACTGAACTTAAAACTTAGAATTCAGAACCTAAAAAGGTTAGTCAAGGATAGAAGAGGGCCAACTCTAAAAATCATACAAAAATATACATATATTTATTACACACAAATTAAAATAACAAAGAAGGGCCCATTCATACCTCACAAACAAATATATATATACAAACATACAAGGGCTAATGAAGTAGACCTAATGCGTTTCGGCCTTTACAGGCCTTCCTCAGAGGTCTAATACATATAGAACATATAGGCTGATATATAAAAATATAGGCAATCATACATATCCAAAATATGCAATAAAGACCAGAGATCAATTGTTCCAAAGTATAGCCACTGGGAAAGGAAGAGAAATACAAAAATACAAATGAAGCCTCCAGTGTAATCACATGTCCAGTAGTCCTTCTCTCTGGTCTACTATATATTCTTCTAAGATTGTACAGCCAACTGTTCCCAATGAAGGTTCCTTAAGTTAAAAGCAGTGTTGATCCAAAAAAATGTTGAGCCTATATAGTAGATTCAGGGTTAAACAATCCTTATATCTTAGAAGAATATATCAGCCTATATGTTCTATGTGTATTAGACCTCTGAGGAAGGCCTGTAAAGGCCGAAACGCATTAGGTCTTGTATGTTTGTATATATATATTTGTTTGTGAGGTATGAATGGGCCCTTCTTTGTTATTTTAATTTGTGTGTAATAAATATATGTATATTTTTGTATGATTTTTAGAGTTGGCCCTCTTCTATCCTTGACTAACCTTTTTAGGTTCTGAATTCAAAAATACCAGGTGCCATCAGGTGGTCCAGCAGTGGGGCCAGAACACTAGGAGTCCTCCCACTGTTGAGCCCCCCAAGCACCAAGAATACAGAGCATCACTTGCCCCCAGACTGAGAGTTCCTATCTATAGTAAAGGTAAAGGTTTCCCTTGCTTGAAAGCCAGTCAAATCCGACTCTAGGGATGCGTTTCCAAGCCAAAGAGCCAGCGCTGTCCGAAGACGTTTCCATGGTCATGTGGCCGGCATGACTAGACACCGTGGCGCACGGAACGCTGTCATTTTCCCACTGAAGCGGTACCTATTTATCTACTTGCAATTTCTTGCCTTGTGGCTAATAGCCACTGATGGACCTCTGCTCCATATGTTTATTCAATTCCCTCTTGAAGCCTTCCATGCTTGTAGCCGCCACCACCTCCTGTGGCAGTGAGTTCCATGTGTTAATCACTCTTTGTGTTAATCCCATGTGTTAATCCCATGATTCTCAGCACAGCCTTTTTTGGTGTGGTCAAAGAGGAGGATGCCTCCTTGCTTTTTCCCTGGCAGTAAAGTTGTCGGGATCCATCCCTGAACCAGCATTTCTTCCTTTGGCAATTTTGCAAGATTTTATTTTCCCCTTGCAGCTTGGAGGACACTAGTGAAAGGTCTCTGTGACGACCCCTTATTTGGGGAGGTCTGGTTTCCCTTTAAAAGTGTTCTTTATGTTTTTCTCTACTGGGTAATCCGGCTGCCACCAGGAAATTTATAAGGCTTTCCAAACCTTTATGCTTTACTATTTCAATAACAGGGTAGGTGGATAGAGGGTTTTAGGCATTCGAGGTACTATGTGGTTCCTGGGAAGGATTCTTTACTGAGCTGGTATACTTGAAGGAAATAGGATTTATTTAAAGAAAGCATAAATGCGAGGGTAAACAATGTAAACAGTACTGGGAATGATTTGAACAAATCATTCTCCTTTACTGACAGGGAGGTTTCAAGCAACTTTGTAACACTTTTCACTGTACTTTTTCCTAGACTCTCAGCTTTCACTTGTAACTCCTATAACACAGAACTGAATGTCTCTCCTTTCACACACAAATATTTAACTCATAACTCTTATATCACACAAGACTGCTTCACAGGGATAAGTCTCCTTCCCTCCGAGACAGAACTTAACTGCCTTAACTGTCTTTCTCCACAGTCATCTCACTAACTGTCACTCTTGACAGACATTAATATCATCCACACAGCATCACTTCCAAAACCCCTCCCCCTCTCTGTCACTCACCAATCACACCACTTGCCTGTTTCAACCACACTAGACTTTCATACAGCTATGCATCCAAACTTTTAAAGACACACCCACATATAAACAAGGAATCGTTACAGTCTCCTTTTGGGAAATGCAAGAAGAAGGGGAGGGGGGAACAGGCACCACAACAGTTGCATCCAGTTGAACATCCTTAAACCTGTTGAAAGTGACAGATGCGTCCTCATATATTTGTGGGGCTGCAGCCCAATTTGGTTGCAAACTGGTGCGTTTGGATTAATTTCAAATGGCAAAGCTCAGCTGGTGCCTTTTCTTTCTTTCTAAAGTCTGTGGTCAAGCCCAACTTGTGGGTTTTAAAAAAGCTCGTTAGATATGCATTTTTAGAGGAATCACCGATCTTGCATCGTATGACTAATATAGATTTGGTGCATAAGCACTGAAATGGTTGAAAGATGGGACGAGATAGTCACTGCATGTCGAGCATTCTTGGATTGCTATTGTATCTTCAGGTGGGTAGATGGCATGGTATAGCTCGGTCATATCAGATCACGGAAGCTAAGCAGGGTTGGTACTTGGATGGGAGACCACCAAGGAAGGCTCTGCAGAGGAAGGCAGTGGCAAACCACCTCTGCTTCTCAGATCTTTGAAGCTAAACAGGGTTGGTACTTGGATGGGAGACCACCAAGGAAGGCTCTGCAGAGGAAGCCAATGGCAAACCACCTCTGCTTCTCAGATTTTGGAAGCTAAGCAGGGTTGGTACTTGGATGGGAGACCACCAAGGAAGGCTCTGCAGAGGAAGCCAATGGCAAACCACCTCTGCTTCTCAGATCTCGGAAGCTAAGCAGGGGTTGGTACTTGAATGGGAGACCACCAAGGAAGGCTCTGCAGAGGAAGGCAATGGCAAACCACCTCTGCTTCTCAGATCTCGGAAGCTAAGCAGGGTTGGTACTTGGATGGGAGACCACCAAGGAAGACTCTGCAGAGGAAGGCAGTGGCAAACACCTCTGCTTCTCAGATCTTGGAAGCTAAGCAGAGTTGGTACCTGGATGGGCCAACCACCTCTGCTTCTCAGATCTCAGAAGCTAAGCAGGGTTGGTACTTGGATGGGAGACCACCAAGGAAGGCTTTGCAGAGGAAACCACCTCTGCTTCTCACTTACCTTGAAAGCCCCTTGCTGGGGTCATCTTAAGTTGGTTGTGAATTGATGGCACTTTACACAAGCACGTTGTATCTTCACATTGGCAACTTTTTAAACAGCAGAGTAGCCAACTTTTTGAGGGATGCCGGTTTGTGCCGAGTTCATTTGATCATTAACTGAGAGCAAAAACTAGGTTCTGTGGTTGTGGGGGAAAAGCTGTTTGTTTTGCATGGAAATAGGTTTTGAATTTAGGCTGAGGTGTTTGACCATGGGAATTTAAGTTACTTAAAATTCTCATGTTTTTAAAAAAACCGGTAGGATAGTTTGTAGACTACCGTCCTCTTTACTAGAAGCTGACAAGGAACCAACAGAACCAAGTTCCCGAGGGCAGTTGCTTGAATCTTGGGAGGAATCACTTTGGTTCAAACCTTGGAAATTCTGCCCCTGTATAAAATTTTATAGCGAGAGAATTCCTAGCCCACAGTTGAGATTTTGGTCCACTTAAATTTTGGAACTGGTGTTTTTTCTTCCATTTCGTTCTATGTTATGGCACCTCACAGTCCGTTCTTCTGACTCCAGTAGCCCCACCGCCCCCCCCCTCGGGGAGAGATGCACACCACAGGCAGGCAGAACATATCTTCAAGGACTGTTTCAATGTGAATAGTTGAGGTCGCAATTAATATTCTGTAATGTGTTTGATAATACATTTGTTAGATCGCACTAACAAGACCCGTAGAGTGATTTCAGCAAGTGATTCAGCTTTATTCGAACAAGCACACAAACGCATTCAGAAATCAGAACAACTTAACATTGGAGCTGGGCTCCTTTTAAACATACCGGGCTAATATAGCCACGCCTACTATTTACATAACAACCAATCAGATTGCATAGATAAAGACGAATCAGTGTCCTTCCCGCTCAGGGAACAGCTCTTCTGTGATTGGTCGCTGTTTTGAAGCGACCAATAGATTGTTCGTACTGTCGGAGCCTTGGCCGGCTCGAAGCTTAACATGGGAAGTGTATTGAGCGATTCATGTTATGTTGTCAGTACATAACAACATTATTAAAGATTTCAGTGTTTTCAGTGTTACGGAGTTGAACTTAATATCCGTGTACGCTGCGAGGCCTGTTGAAACGGTGAAACTTTCTGTCCAAATAATTTTTCTTTTCTTCAGTGTAAACGTTTTGCTTTCAAATTTCAACCTCTCAGATCACACAAGTTAAGACGTGTGCTAAAGTAGCATTGAGTTGCCACAGTCTGAAGCTCTCTCTCAAGTATTTGGTATAGTTGCAGTTTCTCATATCTTTAAATTCCAGTATATGCTGAATAGTACAAGTTAATATAGAAAGTAACCTGTAAATGTTGCGTGTTACGGCATTAAAGAAGTAAGATAAGTAGGGTTGGAAGATACTTGGAGATTTTGGGGGTGGAGCCTGAGGAGGGTGGGGTTTGGGAAGGGGAGGGGCTTCAACGGGTATAATACCATAGAGTTCATCTTCCACAGTGGCCATTTTCTCCAGGTAAACTGATCTCTCTCAGGGGATCTCCAGCCACGACCTGGAGGTTGGCAACCCTAAAGATACGTCTAGGAAACTCTGTATTGTATATACAAATATACATATATACAAATGCGATTTTGGGTTGTATCGATAGAAGTATAGTGTCATAAGAACATAAGAGATGCCAATGTTGGACCAGGCCAAAGGCCCATCCAGTCCAACACTGTATCACACAGTGGCCAGAAATACCAGTGCCATCAGGAGGTCCACCAGTGGGGCCAGATCACACAAAGTGATACTGCTGCTTTACTCTGCTCTGGTTAGACCTCCCCTACAGTACTGTGTTCAGTTTGGGGCACCACAATTTAAGAAGGATAGAGACATGCTGGAACCTGTCCAGGGGAGGGCAAGGCAGATGGTGGTCTGGAGACCAAGTCCTGTGAGGAAAGGCTGAAGGAGCAGGGAATGTTTGGCCTGGAGGGGATATGACTGAGAGGTGATAGGATAACCATCTTCAAGTACTTGAAGGGCTGTCCAATAGATGATGGTGCGGAGTTGTTATCTGTTGCCCCCGAAGGTCGGACCAGGACCAACGGGTTGCAGTTAAATCAAAGGAATTTTCGGCTAAACATTAGGAAGAACTTCCTGACAGTCAGTGCGGTTCCTCAGTGGAACAGGCTACCTCGGGAGGTGGTGGGCTCTCCTTCTTGGGAGGTTTTCAGACAGAGGCCAGATGGCCATCTGACAGCAATGTGGATTCTGTGAACTTGGGCAGATCATAAGAGGGAGGGCAGGAAGGGTTGCCTCAGTGCTTAGTTCTTGTGGCCCCATCTTACATGCTGATATGCTCAGGGAAGTACCGATTGCTACTTTGGGGTCAGGAAGCCATTTTTCTCCAGGCCGGTTTGGCCAGGGATCCTGGAGGTTTTTGGTCATCTGGGCGTGGAACAGCGGTCACTGCGAGTTTGGTATTTGTGAATTTGTTGGTGTGGTATTTGTGAACTTCGTGCATTGTGCAGGGGGTTGGACTAGATGACCCTGGAGGTCCCTTCCAACTCTATGATTCTATATTTAAATTTCCCCCTGAATGTCTGCTTTTTTTTCTGGATGGAAAAAGCTGGGAAATTATTCCCCTCCCCCATGCTTTCAAAATTTCTGGGAAGTTTGCCTTTCTTTTGCTTCATTTGTGAAGATCTGTTGGGTAATGTTCATTGTCAAGGTAAAGATGTGTCAAAGCATGCCGAGGAACTTGAGACCATTAGAGGATGTTATTATTTTGACCAAAATTCCTTGGGTGTATTACGTGGAAAGAAATTTGCCATTTTTGCCATGGCTGAACTCTTGGTGGCAGTTCTAACTGAGACAGATTCCCTTGTGCTTAAGATTGGATTGTGTGTGGCACCTGTAGATCATTCGATTTGTGTACTAAACTACGTATATCCAGGGGTCATTTCGTAGAAAAAGAGGTTCAGGAGCTCATTAGCATACCTTATTTGCATATGCCACACCCCCTGACATCACCGGAAGTGTGTCAGAAGGCAACACCCACCGCTCAGGCTCCACTGGACTCTTTTGGATTGCTAGCTATTGGGGGGGGGGGAGGACGTGCAGATCTGTCCTCACAGAGGAGAGAGAGCTTGTACCTGAATAAAACTTGGTCTTAAAGGTGCCACTGGACTGTTTTGGGGGGGGGGGGCCTCTGCAAGTTACCTGGCTGCTTCTTGCTCTGACTGAAGGCTGCTGAGAGCAGGGGGTGGGGCTTGTTACATGTGCCCGCCCCCTGGGCTCTTTACTGCCGGAGCTGCGCTCCTGCAGGAAATGACCCCTGCGTATATCCTACCTTTCCTTTGTGGTTTTGTGCTTGGAATGGGTTTTTAATGCTGGATTTTCTTAATGTTCCTCTGCTGCTGTTTTATCATGTTTTCTTTGGTAAGCTGCCTTGGGCACGTTCCCTGGAGAGGCATCCTAGTAATTTTCTAAAATAAAGAGGCACCTTACAAATTCAAAAGTAGAACATATAAATTACATTAAAAAGCCCAATGGTGCCCTTCTCCCCGTCCCAAATGCCCGTGGCCTTCACCCCAGTAAAAGCCCTAGCGCAAGCGTCCCCCAGCCTTTTGGAGCCTGCCGGCACCTTTGGAATTCCGATACTGTGTGGTGGGTGCAGACACAAAATGGCTGCTACAGATCGGCTTTACGGAAGGCAGAGCCAACCACAAAATGGCTGACACAACTTAATCTTCAGTCACACGGTGAAGACCCTTGTGCTGTGGTGGCAGATGCTGCCAAAAGCAACGTTCTTAAAAATCTGCGCAGCCAATCAGAATCCTTGCCGGGCAAAAGCTCCATCTGGGCTCACCCACTTTCTAAAGACACTTGGCTGGTATAGCGCTGCCAGCAGTGTTCCCTCTAAGCTGAGTTAGTGTGAGCCAGTTCACCGTTTTTTAGCCTCCGGCTCACACATTTTTTTGTCTTAGCTCAGGAAGGATGGCTCCAGAGCAAACTAATTCATGCAGAAGCCAGATCGCTCGCTCACAACTTTGATGTCAACAGCTTACAATGTAGCATTTTTGCTCACAAGACTCCACAGCTTAGAGGGAGCATTGGTTGCCAGGTCCCCCTGGCTGCCAATGGGGGATGGGGGGTAGGGTTGCCACATCTGGTTTGTGAAACTCGTGGAGATTTGGGGATGGACCCTGGGAAGGACAGGGACCTCAGTGGGGGTACAATGCCGTAGAGTCCACCCTCCGAAGCACTCCTTTTCTCCAGGGGAACTGATCTCTGTAGTCTGGAGATGAGCTGTAATTCTGGGAGATTCCCCAGGGTCCCACCTGGAGGCTGGCATCCCCTGGTGGGCACTAGGAATGGTATTGATGGGTTCCATGGCACCCACGAGCACCATGTTGTCGATCCCTGCCATAATGGCCTTGCAGCACCTCCTAAAAACTTCTAGTGATAGCCCCCCCCCCCCCGGAGTCCCTAAAGGTGGAAACTATATTCAAAGGTGGGCTACTTTTAAGCAGAGAGACGGCCAGTGGATGCTTGCTGTTCCTTTTTGAAGATTTCATCGCAAAGGGCTGGATTTGACATCTCCCACTATTCACGATGTTCTGAAGTTTCTCTGCGATGTTTAGACTAGGGATGGGCACGAACCAGTTCATGAGCCGACATTTGGCATGAATTTGGCCTGGTCCGTAGCCCCCTGAACTGATGATTAGAGAAGGTACCTTCCCCTAACATTTTCTGGACTTCTGCCCAATTTGGCTGTTCGGGCCGTTTCATCCTAACAGCGGACGAGTGCACCCGCCCTGCTGTTAGGCTGAAATGGCTGGAAGTGGGGGAAGTGAAGCTGTTCACTGAAATGGCTGGCAGCCATTTAAACCTAACAGTGGGGTCTGTCCATCAGCCGTTTAACCCTTCCCGGGTTATTCCCCCCCCCCCTTTCTGAGAAAGGGGGACCCGAACTGGCCAGTTTGGTTTAGGATTTTTTTGCTTGGTTTGGAATTCGGTTTGGGATTCAGTTCGCTGGAATCAAACTGGAATTTTTGGGTTTATGTCCATCCCTAGTTTACACCAGCTGTGCCATCCTTTGTTATGTGCAGTACATTTTAAAAAAACAAGATTCTTTGCTTTTAAATAAAACTGCCTGTCTCTGGTTAGCGGCTACGGCTTAGTGCTAGTTTGGTTCAAAGGGGATTTTAGCATAAAGATAGTTTGCAACAGTACAATTTTTTTGTATGCACAATATGTCCTTTCACTATAAATGTTTGTGATGGTAACTCTTGAGTGTCACATTAGCAAACGTCTCAGGACACAAGGAGAATTCTCTGTGTGCATCTTCGCTAGTGCTCTGCAAGTTGCAATACCTTCCTGCAGCCATTTAGATCTCTGTGCGTCCAGTAAAGGCAACAAAACCTCTCTTGTCTTCTGCTTTTAGCTCACTGTTAATGAAGCGGCTGCCCAGTTGTGTGCGAAGGATAACGCCTTGTTGACCCGGCGGGACGAGCTCTTTGCACTGGCGCGGCAAATCTCTCGAGAAGTTACGTACAAGTATACTTACCGGACCACCAAGTAAGCACCACGGTTTTAGCAACCTGATTGTTTAACTGTGGAGTATTAGAAATGTCTTTCCGTTTTCGTTCCTTGGTCAGGTCTGACTTTCAGAAATCTGGTTTGCACGTAGGCCGAAAGGTCCCGAGGGATTGCAGGGAAGCAGAACTATTTCTGCTTTCTCAGTATGTCTATAATATAACCTTTGTTGTGGCTGTAAGGACATACAATTTGCACGACTGCTCTCCCCCTTTTCCTGAGTTGAAAAGATTGAGCCACTGATATGCATTTATATAAAATGTTTATTTTTAAATTTTATTTATTTATTTTGGCATTTTTACCCCGCCCTCCCCGCGAGCGGGCTCAGGGTGGCTTACAAGGGGCATAAGCCCATACATAAAACCAGATAAAACAATAAAATTATGAATAATAACAGTAACAATAACAATAATAAAGTGCTTTCTGTAAACAAGATGGTCTTTGAGTGGTTTTGATGGCATCAGTCATTTCCTTAGATCCTTCCCTTGGGGGTGATACCGTCCAGTAGATAGTCCAAGCCAATCCCACAATGTCAGTGCCATACAATTCATGGCGGAACTTCCAAGGCCGTTTCCTAATCCCGATGTTATCGCCACCATTGGTGGTGGCGGCGGCGGTGGCCCCTATGTGAAAGCCTGGCGGAAGAGCTCCGTCTTGCAGGCCCTACGGAACTGCATAAGGTCCCGCAGGGCCCTGATCTCCTCCAGGAGCTTGTTCCACCAGGTAGGGGCCGCCACTAAGATGGATCTGGCCCTGGTCGCAGCAAGCTTTGCCTCCCGGGGGCCTGGAATCACCAAGCGGTGTTGGGTCCCCGACCGAAGTGCTTTTGGAGGCAATGTTCCCTCTAAGCTGTGTGGTTTTGTGAGCAAAAATTCAACTTTGTGAACTACTGGCATTAAAGTTGTGAGCGAGTGATTTGGCTACTGCATAAATCAGTTTGCTCTGGAGCCCTCCTTCCTGAGCGGAGACAAAAATGTGTGAGCCGGAGGCTAAAAAACTGTGAGCTAGCTCACACTCACTCAGCTTAGCGGGAACACTGCTTGGAGGTATATGTGGGGAAAGGCCACCTTTGTTCCCCATGGAGCTCAGGGTGGCTTAGAACATAGGTAAAATATACAACATAAATTACACTTAAGAACATAAAACCCAGAATTTGAAATCACAACTCAGGACTGCTAGTAAATGTAACCACATGCAGTCCTAAATAAAACTATTTCCAACTGCCTCCTAAAGATCAAAAGGGAGGGGCCAGGGAGGTTGTTCCATGATCGTGGGGCTGCCACTGAAAAGGCCCTGTCTTGTGTACCCACCAAATGGGCTTCTTTCATTGGTGGGAGAGTCAGGAGGGCCTCTCGGTGTGATCTTCGCTCCTGGACAGGCGCATCAGAGCCACATGTTGTGAAGTACACGTATTGGGTGCATTCATGCTTTTGAAAGTGTGTTAAAACCAAGCGTTAAACCAGGGCTGATTTCGCACTAGAGCTGCCTCTATGTTGCGCCGCCGTTTGCCCCGATACTATTGGTCAATTTCACACCCGAAGCTGCAGGGCTGCATTTTGACTCGTGGCTTCGCCCGATTTCCCCCGCAATTTCGTGATCCTGTTTTTTGAGGATCACGAAACTGCGGAGGAAATCGAGCGAAGCCGCGGGTCAAATGCAGCCCCGCGGCTTCGGGTGTGAAATTGACCAATAGTATCGGGGCAAACGGCGGTGCAACATTGAGGCAGCTCTAGTGCGAAATCAGCCCAGGAATTTGGTTTACTGAACTTCTCCCTTGGAGGCAAGGATTTTTCAAAATATTTTTTCCTGAACTGTGGCCATAAATTGATTAAAAATGTATTTTTTTTCATCTCCTAGGTCTAAATGTGGAGAAAGGGATGAGCTGTCTCCAAAGAGAATTAAGATAGAGGTATTGTATTTTAACTTTTTTTCTGTTCAAATGCAATTGCAAAAAATGGCTGGTGTGTCATATCTGTTAACGCATCATTTAAAGAGCAGCTGACATGCGCGCGCACACACCCACCCTTAAAACATCATGCATCCAGAATGAAAACTTATTTTGAGAGTCCAACAACAGGATGATTAGAAGAGCAGGGAAAAGAAGGTTGTGGAATCAGAAGTTTGTTGGCCTCTAAATCCCGGTTCAACACAGAGGGTGTGACTGCAATAAAAAAGGCCAACGCTATGCTGGGGATTATTAGGAAGGGAACTGAAAACAAATCAGCCAGTATCATAATGTCCCTATATAAATCGATGGTGCAACCTCATTTGGAGTACTGTGTGCAATTCTGGTCACCGCACCTCAGAAAGGATATTATAGCGTTGGAAAAAGTGCAGAAAAGGGCAACTCGAATGATAAAAGGGTTGGAACACTTTCCCTATGAAGAAAGGTTAGAGCGCTTGGGGCTCTTTAGCTTGGAGAAACGACGGCTGAGGGGTGACATGATCGAGGTTTACAAGATGATGCATGAGATAGAGCAGGTAGAGAAGGAAGTCCTTTTCTCCCTTTCTCACAATACAAGAACTCGTGGGCGCTCCATGAAATTGCTGAGCAGTCAGGTTAGAATGGCTAAAAGGAAGTCCTTCTTCACCCAAAGAGTGATTAACACCTGGAATTCATTGCCACAGGAGGTGGTGGTGGCTGCAAGCACGGATCACTTCACCTGCTGGCTTGTTATCAGAACAGTTGCTTAAGCTGGCAGAAGTGATTAACTTGCAGCGGCTGAGAACTGTCATCTAAAGTGGTTGACAGCTTGCAGTTTAGAGATCTATCCTGGTAACAGCTTTCTATTGGCTAAATGGCTTTTCTTTCTGCACTGAGGACTTCAGCCCCACCAGGGAAAAAGATTGCCCCCCAAGCCACAAAATCCTGGCTATGGGTCTGCTTGTAGTGAATCAGAGCATGAGTCCCATCAAGGTCAGCATTGTCTACTCATAAGAACATCAGAGAAGCCCATGTCGGATCAGACCAATGGCCCATCTAGTCCAACACTGTGTCACACGGTGGCCAAAAATACCAGGGGCCATCAGGAGGTCCACCAGTGGGGCCAGAAGGACACTAGAAGCCCTCCCACTGTTGCCCCCCCAAGCACCAAGAATACAGAGCATCACCTGCCCCAGACTGAGAGTTCCTACCTATACCTTGTGGCTAATAGCCACTGATGGACCTCTGCTCCATATGCTTATCTGATTCCCTCGTGAAGCCGTCCATGCTTGCAGCGGCTCTCCAGGGTCTTGGCCTGAGAGGTCTTTCCCATCACCTACTACCTGGTCGTTTTTTAACTGGAGATGCCGGGGATTGAACCTGGGACCTTCTGCATGCCAAGCAGAGGCTCTTCCCCTGAGCCATGGCCCATCCCAAATAGAAATAGACCCCCGCTAGATTATTAGTTATTTTGGTCATAGCTGACAGAACATGCTACCTATCTGGGAAATAAAATTAGTGAAGTGGTTGTTATATCTGATCCCTTTGTCATTAGGAGTTGATCAAGAGTGTTGGACTGGATGGGCCTTTGGCCTGATCCAACATTGGTGTCTCTTATGTTCTCTTATGTTCTTAAGTCTGCTCCTGAAAAGTAAATGAATGCCGTGTCACTAATCATGGATTCCAATACGATTTTCTGGTCTTTCAGTGGTTTTGCTTTGAGGAATCTGTCTCATTGTTGGGTTTTATTTTTGCATGTCTTGTTAAATTAAACAGTTGCTTAGATGGAAGTCCTGTTCCTCGCGGAGCAGCATGGGACCCTAACATAAACTATTTTACTTGCTGCGTGGGTGAAACAAGCGCACTCTTTTCAGATTACCCCGAGGACTGTTGTTTCTTTGTTCAGCTCTTCCTAAGCACATGCAACAACATACAGAAAGCACATTTGGGAGAGGTCTTTCCTGTCTAATGGAACTCCGGGCCATTAGGGAACGGTGTTCCGGTATTCAGACATATTTTTTTTTGTTTTGACTTCAGAGAGGATGAGTAAAAACAGAAAGCACATGGGGAACTCTGCTATGTGGTGGTGAAAGGCACTGTCAAGGTACAGCCGACATATGGCCACCCCGTAGGGTTTTCAAGGCAAGAGATGGTTTACCGTTGCCGGCCTCTGTGTCACAACCCTGGACTAGATGGACTATTGGTCTTATCCAGCAGGGCTCTTCTTAGGAAGGCCACAGCCTCTGTGCACTGTCAGTGTTGGCTGCCAGACGAACTGGTCAGCCCCCATATGAGACAGGATGCTGGACTAGATGGACCACTGGTCTGATCCAGCAGGGCTTTTCTGATGTTCTTAGGAAGGCCTCTGCCTCTATGCCCTGTTGTCGGCCCTCCAGAGGAACTGGTTGACCCCTGTGTGAGACGGGATGCTGGACGAGATGGACCACTGGTCTCATCCAGCAGGGCTCTTCTGATGTTCTTAGGAAGGCCTCTGCCTCTATGCCCTGTTGTCGGCCCTCCAGAGGAACTGGTTGACCCCTGTGTGAGACGGGATGCTGGACGAGATGGACCACTGGTCTCATCCAGCAGGGCTCTTCTGATGTTCTTAGGAAGGCCTCTGCCTCTATGCCCTGTTGTCGGCCCTCCAGAGGAACTGGTTGACCCCTGTGTGAGACGGGATGCTGGACGAGATGGACCACTGGTCTCATCCAGCAGGGCTCTTCTGATGTTCTTAGGAAGGCCTCTGCCTCTATGCCCTGTTGTCGGCCCTCCAGAGGAACTGGTTGACCCCTGTGTGAGACGGGATGCTGGACGAGATGGACCACTGGTCTCATCCAGCAGGGCTCTTCTGATGTTCTTAGGAAGGCCTCTGCCTCTATGCCCTGTTGTCGGCCCTCCAGAGGAACTGGTTGACCCCTGTGTGAGACGGGATGCTGGACGAGATGGACCACTGGTCTCATCCAGCAGGGCTCTTCTGATGTTCTTAGGAAGGCCTCTGCCTCTATGCCCTGTTGTCGGCCCTCCAGAGGAACTGGTTGACCCCTGTGTGAGACGGGATGCTGGACGAGATGGACCACTGGTCTCATCCAGCAGGGCTCTTCTGATGTTCTTAGGAAGGCCTCTGCCTCTATGCCCTGTTGTCGGCCCTCCAGAGGAACTGGTTGACCCCTGTGTGAGACGGGATGCTGGACGAGATGGACCACTGGTCTCATCCAGCAGGGCTCTTCTGATGTTCTTAGGAAGGCCTCTGCCTCTATGCCCTGTTGTCGGCCCTCCAGAGGAACTGGTTGACCCCTGTGTGAGACGGGATGCTGGACGAGATGGACCACTGGTCTCATCCAGCAGGGCTCTTCTGATGTTCTTAGGAAGGCCTCTGCCTCTATGCCCTGTTGTCGGCCCTCCAGAGGAACTGGTTGACCCCTGTGTGAGACGGGATGCTGGACGAGATGGACCACTGGTCTCATCCAGCAGGGCTCTTCTGATGTTCTTAGGAAGGCCTCTGCCTCTATGCCCTGTTGTCGGCCCTCCAGAGGAACTGGCTGGCCCCTGTGTGAGATAGGATGCTGGACTAGATGGACCATTAGTCTGATCTAGTAGGGCTCTTCTGATGCTCTTATGACATTCAGAGGTGGTTAGCCATTGCCTGCCTCTGTGGCATGCCTCTTGTATTCCTCGGAGGTCTCCCAGACTCCTTTGGGTAGTGAAGCACAGGGTATAAAACCAACTCTTCTTCTTATGGAAGGCATCTTTTCTCCGCTTTGCAGCCAGTTGCAATTTTTAAATTAATAGTATAAAAATCCATAAAACCTTCCTCCTCTCCTGGATTTTTACTCTTGTAGCTATTAAAAAGAAGGTGTTTTTGCAGCCTGCCGGTGTAGCTGTATGCTACGCTACAATGAAACGATCGTTTATGACTGATAACATAATTTCGACTAATGCCAATCGGACATTGAAAGCGGGTGGGCAGCCTTTGTGTTGGGGGCATCCGGTATGTGAGGCAGCCAAGCAGTCCTTATTTTGCTGCGGAGATGAATTCCCTCTGCTGGCGTAGATTTCCAGTTGGGTTAGCATTTGAATACATGGTCTGTTCTGGTGGAAAATCCTCTTTCACCATGCAATTTTAATTTTCTAAGGGGGAAACATGCTTTTATGTGATCAATTAATCGTTCTTCACACCTGCCTTGAGCTGCTGGGGGGGGAGGGGATTGGTGAGCTCTAAAAATGTGTTTAAATAAAGTAAGACGTGGAAAGTTCTCAGAAGTCTGGTTAAAAACGTGTTGGGGGTGGGGAGGGGGGGTGCTTTTTGCTGGTTCTGTTGCTTTATGCTGTTACAGAAAGATTAAGGCGGAATGTAATGCTATTCAAGCGTGGTAGTTCTACTGGGATTAGTATTTTTGCACTTATACAGTTGGGTTACAAAACATCTGGAAAATAAATAAAATAAACACACAAACACGGGTCATTTCGTAGAAAAAGAGGTACAGGAGCTCATTAGCATAACTCATTAGCATAACTCATTTGCATATGCCACACACCCTGACATCACCGGAAGTGTGTCAGAAGGCAACACCCACCGCTCAGGCTCCACTGGACTGTTTTGGATTGCTAGCTATTGGGGGACGACGACGTGCAGATCTGCCCTCGCAGAGGAGGGAGAGCTTGTATCTGAATAAAACTTGGTCTTAAAGGTTCCACTGGACTGTTTTGGACCAGGGGGCTGCAACTTACCTGGCTGCTTCTTGCTCTGACTGGGGGCTGCTGGGAGCAGGGGGTAGGGCTTGTTGCATGTGCCCGCCCCCTGGGCTCTTTACTGCCGGAGCTCTGCTCCTGTGCGCTCCTGCAGGAAATGACCCCTGTGTGTGTGTGTGTGTGTGTGTATAAAAATTCAATTTATACCCCGCCCTACCCCACAAAATGTTTTGATCTTCACAAGCATGTGTTCTTTTTTAAAAAAAACCCTCAGATTTGTTTCTGGGATAAGAACATAAGGACATAAGAGAAGCCAGTGTTAGATCAGGCCAAAGGCCCATCCAGTCCAACACTCTGTCACAAAGTGCCGAAATACCAGGTGCCATCTGGAGGTCCACCAGTGGGGCCAGGACACCAGAAGCCCTCCCACTGTTGCCCCCTCCCAGCACCAAGAATACAGAGCATCACTTGCCCCAGACTAAGAGATCCTGTCTATACCTTGTGGTTGACAATCGCCTTCCCTTCCTCTCCCCACAACAGGCACCTTGTGAGGCAGGTGGGGCTGAGAGAGGTCTGAGAGAACCGTGACTGGCCCAAGGTCACCCAGCAGGCCTCGTGTCTCAAAGTGTCTGACAATGGCCTTCCCTTCCTCTCCCCACAACAGGCACCTTGGAGGCAGGTGGGGCTGAGAGAGTCCTGAGAGAACCGTGACTGGCCCGGGACAGGCCTCGTGTCTCATAAGAACATAGGAGAAGTATTGTGTAGTGGGTTAGCCGCATGAATGAAGGACGCAAACCGGCATGGTCCAATGCACGCTTTATTAGTACACAACAAGAGAGAGATACTAACGGCCGGCTGGCCAACTATATACATCCTTGGGGCCACACCCCTGGGTCCCGTTGGTGGGTTTGAATCTCCCGCCACGGTTCCCATTGGTTCCCCAGTGGAAGGACTAGGATCCTAGTCCTCATTGTTCTCCCAGAGTCAAGCTCTGGGGAGTTCGCTGGCCCCTGGTGGCAGTCAGCGGACACAACAAGAAGCCAGTGTTGGATCAGACCAATGGCCCATCCAGTCCAACACTCGGTCACACAGTAGCCAAAAATACCAGGGACCATCAGGAGGTCCAGCAGTGGGGCCAGGACACTAGAAGCCCTCCCACTGTTGCCCCACCCCCAGATTGCATTTGCTGTAGCCGTACTCCAAGTTTTGATCAGCCGCCAGTATGTTGCTAATAGGAGATGTGGAAATGGTATAGTATAGCCCAGTCTTGTCAGATCTTGGCAGCTAAACAGGGGTGGGAGACCACCAAAGAAGACTCCGCAGAGGAAGGCAGTGGCAAACCACCTTTGTTTAATCTTTCCCTTAAAAACCCTTTGGGGTTGATATGCGTTGGCTGCAATTTGACGGCCTTCGCACATACACATTTTGACCTGGTGGTATTTTTCAATAGCTTGTCATTATTTACCCGTGTTGAAATAGATCCAAATGCATACACTTTTTCTTTTTTTTACAGGCAGGCAGCTAGTCTTTCTTATGTTTGATCATTTTGTTCTTGTTCAAACTCCCCCCCCCCCCCCCCCCCCAGTATCTTCTGCACCAGTCTCTGGGAGGAAATAAAATGGTTTTTAATACTTGGATACTTGGGAATAAATGGGGTTTAGATATTTCGTTCTCCCACCGCCCTGAACGCTTTGGTTCTGTTCTGATGAAAAACTGAAGGCGCTTACGTCCTTCCCCTCTCCTGCATTTTATCCTCACAACAACCCTGTGAGGTAGGTTAGGCTGAGAGTGTCTGGCTGGCCCAAAGTCACCCAGCGAGCTTCTATGGCAGAGTGGGGATTCGGACCTGGGTTTACGTAGATTCTAGTCTGACACTTTAACCACTACACCACACTGGCTTTCAAAGAAAATAAGTACATGTTGAATCAGGTCAGTGGCCCCCAGTCTGTGTCACACAGTGGCCAAAATCCAGGGGCCATCATAGGAGGTCCACCAGCAGGGACAGAACTCCAGAAGCCCTCCCACTGTTGCCCTCCAAGCACCAAGAATACAGAGCATCACTGCCCCAGATAGAGTGTTCCATCTGTACCTTCTGGTTAATAGCTACTGATGAACCTCTGCTCTTAAGAACACATGAGAAGCCATGTTGGATCAGGCCCATGGCCCATCCAGTCCAACACTCTGTGTCACACAATGGCCAAAACCCAGGGGCCATCAGGAGGTCCACCAGCTAGGCCGGAACTCTAGAAGCCCTCCCATAGCTGCCCCCCCAAGCACCAAGAAGACAGAGCATCATTGCCCCAGACATAAGAAGATAGAGAAGCCATGTTGGATTGGGCCAGTGGCTTATCCAGTCCAACACTCTGTGTCACGCAGTGGCCAAAACCCAGACGGTATCAGGAGATCCACCAGCAGGGCCAGAACTCAAGAAGCCCTCCCACTGTCACCCCCTAAACCTGAAAATACTCTGAATTTTTGTTGCTTAGTCAGCAACTGTGGGAGGGCTTCTGGAGTTCTGGCCCCACTGGTGGGTCTCCTGATGGCACCTGGGTTTTGGCCAGTGTGTGACACAGAGGGTGCGTTCAGACGGGGGCTTTACATCGGTTAGGGTGCCGGTTCCAACCGGTGTACTCACCGGCGTTCACACAACGAACATCTGCCTCCTGTCCCTAACCGGTGTAAAGCCCTTTACACCATTGCACTCTGCCACTAGATCCCAAGTGGTGGTAAACTGAGTGCAACGGTTGTAAACGCTGTACCCCAGCGTCTGATCGCTCTCCACCGTTGCACAGCCATTTCCGTCGGAAGCCTGAGGCTTCCGGCTTTCCCCCGCCATTTAAAAAAAAAACTAAGCAATATGTGCTCGGGCGAAGCTTCGCCCTGAGCGTTTGTTTTTTTAAAAAAGAAGCCCTTACTTCACCTATCCGGAGGAGTCCGGGACTACAGGGAGACCAGGTTGGGCTTTAAACTTTAAAGGTAAGTCCTTACCTTTAAAGTTTAAATGTAATGGGTTTTTTTTGAGCATGCGCAAAGATCGCCATTCTGTGAATGGCTGCCTATGCACATGCTCAAGCTGTGTATATATTAAAAAAACTCGCCGACGCCCGCAGCGTGTGACCGGGCATTCATCTATGGGAACCGCAAAATGGTTCCAACCGGTGCAGTTTATGCCGGCAGAAAGCCCCCGTCTGAACGCACCCAGTGTGTTGGACCGGATGGGTCATTGGCCTGATCCAACATGGCTTCTCTTATGTTCTTACATTCTTAAGTCAGAAGCTACTTGGTGGCTGCACAGTTGCACAGATATACACGTAAACCTAAGAATTCGTTCGATACCCAGTTGGATAATTTTGTTAAAAAATAGTCTGAGTGTTTGTAACTTTTTGGAACAATAAGTTCCAAGATAAAGCTTCTCAATGTGCGCTTTTTGATAGGATCTAATTTTTTTAATGTTGCCGTTTACGTTAATAAAAAGAAACGACATGAATCCGGAGAAGAGTAATAGGGAATGACTTGGTCATGGAGCAGTTCCTGGGGGGAAACGTCCTTTTGATTTCTTCTTCAGTTTTTGTTCCTCATTTTTTTTGCGCACGATCCTGGCGTGGTAGCAGGAGGGCAGTATATCTCGGTGAGAAAGGCAAGCCATAAATGAAGGAAATAAACAGCCCTCAAAACGCTGAAATAAACGTTTTGGAAGCTGCAGGCGGCTATCCCATGACTGGAAATCTGACCCAAAAAACCCCCAACATTTATTTTCCTCAGGGCAGGACTGAAGTACCAGAGAACCCGGCCTGTGACTATCTTGGCTTTTCTCTTGTCAGCCCCACACCCCTTCCCCAGCAGTGGGTGTAAAAAAAACGACTGCCAATTTGATCTTTTCAGGCATTTAACACCTCCTTTTTCAGAGGTAAAAATGACTGCCTTAGGCATGATGTGAAATGATTCCCCCCCTATAATAGGAGCACTGAAGAAAAGAAAAAAAAGAAGAATGTCAAGATCGAATCTCCTCAGCGGCGCTTGTGTGGGCAAACCTACAGACTGCCTGGTTCCCGCTAACCACCCTTCTAAACCTCTCTCCTCTGCAGGAGCACCCCAGCTTCACCGAGGCAGTACAAAAGGGGGGGGAGAATGGCAAATTACATCCAATTACCTGTAAAAGCCTTTTGCTTTCCCCCCTTCCCCACCCAATGCGACCTCCCCCCTTTGGTTGATGGGAGTGGGTGGGTAAGATGTGGGAAGAAAGCGTACGGGGAAGGGGGGGAGGAATTCCTGGAAAATGACAGGCTCTGGGAGTCGAGTGGGTGGCAAAAGGAATGCAGCGAACTTGCAGCCAACGGGGGATTTGCACGTATGAACCGCTGCGGCGGTTTGTGGTCCGCCCTCCGTCAAGCTGGCCTCCTCGTTCCCTGGAGGGGGCCTGCTGTGGACCTAGTGTGGGTGTCTCTCTCCCCCTCTCCCTTTATTTTCTGTCACCTCTGATGAGCCAGTGACAACCATGGGGGGGGGGGAACCTGTTTTTGCCTCGCCGGAGAAAGCGGAGCCAGTCACCCGTGGCTTCCCCCACCTCCCCTGTTTTTTGAGTGTGTCTCTTGTCATTGTCAGCCGGTTGTTATCTTGCGCGCGTGAAGAGGTTTCCTTTCCAAATATAGTGTTGACAGCCAGGAGGAGGGAGGAAGTGCGGGGAGGCATGTGGGGCGGGTAGAGAAATATCACAGCCCTCCTGCGAACTAGAAGACAAAGGCTATCCTGAAGGCGGACTGGCAAACCCTAATAGAGGTGGAGGGAATTCTGAAATCTGAAAGGCTTTGGGGTGGGAGGAAGGCACCTAGAGGGGAAAGAAAGGGGCGAGGAGGGGAAGAAAGGCACCTAGAGGGGAAACGAAGGGGCGGGGAGGTGAACAGAGTTCGGCATTGATGTCAGCACTAGGGTGGGTGGGCGGTGGGGGACACACACAAGAAAGAGTGAACGGGCTGGGGGGGTATAAGCCCACCTACGCCACTGCCAAGAGAGAAGTGTGGGATTTCTTTCTCTCGCGCTCCCTGCAGATCAAAAGAACAGAAGCATTGCAATCTGGCGTTCATGTAGGAGAAGTGTTGGTGGAGGGGAAGAAAGTGCCCGTGGGACTGGGAACATCTGCTCGAAGAAATCGCTTCAAGAACAGCCAAGTTAGAAGGAAGCTTGGGCGTTTGTACACGCAGGGTTTTCGTTTTGTCGTCCACCCCCCCCCCACTCTTTTCCACTGAGTAGGCCACAATGGAGCAAAGAGGTGAGGACTGTTTGGGTAACAAAAGTTCTCTATCCTTTCACTATCTCTAGCCTCCTCCCCCCTTTAATAACTACCCATGAATCCACTTTTTCTCTCAATTCAGAATTGAAAGAGAAGTTGAAAAGGAGTGCTGTTGGGGGGGAAAGGGAGCTTGAAGTGAGTTCAGGAGCCGCCATTGATGGCTGCAGGGGTATTCTTGCAGGGGGTGTTCCTCTGAACCAAGGTGCATACGGGAGTAAGGGACACAGTGCCCAGCGCTAACCACTCAAGGCAATTCTCCCCGTCCTATGCAATAGCATTTTACGACATCCTATGCAATAGCATTTTACGACGTTTCCTTGTGGTTTTAATTTTCTGAGATCCGGGTTTCAAGGCCGGAGGCTTACATTAGCTGCAAGGGATAGGATGGGCCCGCTTAGGACTCTGGTGTTTTGTCTTTTTGGACTCCAGCAGTCTTGATGATGGCTATATAATTGTTCTTGCCATCCTAGAGAACCTTTACTCATCCTGTTAAACTAGAGGGAGACATCTAGCTGGTCTCTTGAGCTGGGAACAATATGGTCCCTCCTGTACAGAACCTAACGGATAAGTCTTCTGTTCCAGATCGAGCTGCCCCCTCTAAAAATGGGTTCATTCTTATGGATTTTGAGGGGAGACTAGAAACGATAGAGAAATCGAATTGACGGTTAAAGTTACTGTCTTGGAACCTGACGGGGTGGGGGGGGAGAATGCATGACTCTCATTTTTTGGGTTCCTGCGTAGGTTTGATATTTTATGTTTACAGGAAACATGAGCGCGGGAGTAACCCTTCAGGGCTACTGTGCTTTCACAGTACCAGCGGTTAAAACCCATACGAATGTTCATTGTAAAACCCATACGAATGTTCATTGTAAAACCCATACGAATGTTCATTGTAAAACCCATACGAATGTTCATTGTAAAACCCATACGAAAGTTCGTTTGGTGGTGTTCGTTTCTGTTGATCTAAACATAGATGTCCAGCCCTTGGGAAGTGGGTCCCAGGACTATGTCCAGGTCCTGCTGATCCAAGGTCAATGTATTGGTTCTCCTCTTTGTGCCAGCTCCGCCATCCTAGACAGCTTCTGTTATTTGTGTGGATGAAGAAGGAAGCATCCTAGGGGG
>NW_015173216.1:11464-11662 GCF_001447785.1 Gekko japonicus | reverse complement strand
AAAAGTACTCCATGGTCACACATCAGTGCCAGTTAGGGTCGCTGACACCAAGTTGGGAAATTCTGGAAATGTGGGGGGGTGGAGCCCAAGGAGGGGCGGGGTTTTGGGGGAGGGAGGGATCTCAGCCAGATACAATGCCGTAGAGTCCACCCTCTGGATGAGCCACTTTCTCCAGGGAGACTGTTGGGGGAAGTGAAG
>NW_015173216.1:8773-11247 GCF_001447785.1 Gekko japonicus | reverse complement strand
AGAATGTTTCAACAGAACCCCAGTACATAAATAGTGCACGTAATCAGGGGTCATTTCCTGGAGGAGCGCACAGGAGCAGAGCTCCGGCAGTAAAGCGCCCAGGGGGCGGGCACATGCAACAAGCACCACCCCCTGCTCCCAGCAGCTCTCAGTCAGAGCAAGAAGCAGCCAGGTAAGCTGCAGAGCCACCCCCCCCCTCCAGCGGCACCTTTAAGACCAAGTTTTATTCAGGTACAAGCTCTCCCTCCTCTGCAAGGACAGATCTGCATGTCCCCCCCCCAATATTTAGCAGTCCAAAACAGTCCAGCCTGAGCAGTGGGTGTTGCCTTCTGACACACTTCCGGTGATGTCAGGGATGTGTGGCA
This sequence comes from Gekko japonicus, assembly GCF_001447785.1. Taxonomy (NCBI): domain Eukaryota; kingdom Metazoa; phylum Chordata; class Lepidosauria; order Squamata; family Gekkonidae; genus Gekko; species Gekko japonicus. The sequence continues at coordinate 10,882 of NW_015173216.1, read as the reverse complement.
TATGCAAATAAGTCATGTTAATGAGTTATGCTAATGAGCTCCTGCACCTCTTTTTCTACGAAATGACCCCTGCTTGTAATCCTATAAAGCAGGGGTGTCAGACATAAGGCCTGGGGGCCGGAACAGGCCCACCCAGGTGTCTTACCCGGCCCGCAAACAACTGGTATGTATGGAGATGTCAGGTACTCCCCCTTTTATGGTATCCCTTTGGGGAAAAAACCCTAGTCTTGCATATGATTAAATATATTTATTGGGGCTTTTGTTGGTTCCCCAGTAAATCAATTGCTTTCACTGCTAGGAATCAATTCCTTTTTTTGTGTGTGTGTATTTTGAGTTAAAAATAATATTGTTAATTGGGTTCGCCTGTGTCCTTTATAAAGTTTATATCTCCGGTACCTGGCATTACATTTTATGGCGCACATGGCCTGGCCCGACAAAGTGACATTTATGTCAGATCCGGCCCTCGTAGTAAATGAGTTTGACACCTCCGGTATAAAGGATACCCTTGGTTATTCTGCCAAGACCCATAACTGAGGGTAGTTGATCAGAACAACCCCGGAACAAGAGTAAAACCAGACATTAAGTACCCTCCTCGCCCACTGAAGCTAATGTAGCTGTCAGACAAGTCTGTGACGAGCATTTGACATACATCTGACATATACAACATAGTCATCCCTTTCGGTCTCTGGGGTCAGGAAACTCAAGGAAAGCTGGGTTAATTTAGGTTGACTCAGAGAATCAAGGAAACCAGTTTCTGATACTTGTATCTGTTTAGAATTTGATAGTGGCTTCTGATTTCTACAAAAGTATAAGCGTTCTCAGAAAGCAAAAGTAATTTGAGGCAGTGTCGTGTACAGTGGTATCCTGAAGGCCACACACAGCACATAGCAGCGGCCTGAAGCCTCCTGGGAAATAGAAACTGTAGAAGCCGATTACTATAAAAATTAAAGTATCATAGGTGTACCAGAGGTTTTGCAGAGCTTTAGCCGAGGACTGAGGCTCAATCTGGCCCTAATTACTGGGGGGAAAACACAGCACAGCTAGAACAACCTTCAGCTTGCATCGTTTTTTGTGCGCCTATTAAAATCCTCTGTTCGGGTTCTCAAATTAAGCTGCTGCCGGCAAATCCTGCTAAAGAATGTCTATCGGCTGCGGTGATAATTTCAGACTTAGAAGAAAAACAGTGTCGTAACGCCTCCTTCTCCCTTCCTTCCCCATTGCGTGTTCGCAGGACGGCTTCTCCGATTTCCAGGATGCGGTCCAGAGCTTCTACCAGCAGGATTCCATCAAAATTCAGCAGGCGCTGTCAAAAGGGAAGTGTGAAGACCTGGCAGGGCTCGGTTCACAGGTAAACAGACAGTCCGCATTGTTAATGTGCTTTTCTTTTGGAGTCTTAACCAGTGCTCCAAAGCCATCCCGCCCCCACCACCCTGCCGCTGGCCGCACTTTCAAGAGGTCATTCTGACCTGGCTGGTGATGCTACTTTGAATGTGGGCGAGCAGCTCTTGAAATGGCTATAAATTGCTACAGCAGTAATTTCGTTCTGTGCTGGGCAAGAGGAGATTTGTGTTTTTTTAAAAGATATGTACATGCATCCAGTGACCTAGAGGAATATATATATACTAGGAAAAAGGCCCATTGTGGAAATAAATACAACGGCCTCTAGAAAGAGGCTCTGGGCGGGTGCCCCAGTCTTGGACACTCAGTGTCAATTTGCTGTGGTGACCTCAGCGGGGTATAATGACACTGAGTCCACCATTTTCTCCAGAGGAACTGATCTCTGCTACCTAAAGAACAGTTGTAATTTTGAGTGATCTCCAGTCCTCACCTGGAGATTGGCAACGATGGTTCCCCAGAAGGGAATAGTTGGCTTGGAGGGTGGAGTCTATGGCTTTGTACCTGTACGAGGTCCCACGCCTCCTGAAACCTCACCCTCTCCAGGCTCCATCCTTCACATCTCCAGGAATTTCCCACCTGGAGTTGGCAACCCTATCTCCTTCCCAGCCAATCATCAACCTACCTTTATTTCCCCCTCACTCTTCAGCTTTCCACACACACCCCACACCTCTCCCGTGCTCTGAAGCCCTGACTGCTATGTCACATTGGCTG
>NW_015173216.1:0-7423 GCF_001447785.1 Gekko japonicus | reverse complement strand
CCAACGGTCCATCCAGTCCAACATCCTGTCTCACACAATGGCCATCCAGTTCCTCTGGATGGCCAACAACAGGGCATAGAGGCCGAGGCCTTCCTACCTAAGAACATCAGAAGAGCCCTGCTGGATCAGACCAGTGGTCCATCTGGTCCAGCATCCTGTCTCATACAGGGGCCAACCAGTTCCTCTGAAGGGTCAACAACAGAGCATAGAGGACAGTACTCACCGCGGTTCCCAGACCTGAAAGGAGCAGCACTAAGGTAGAGAAGGCAGAGTAGGGTGGCTCACAACCCCACCTTTCTCTGTCCCAGGCCAGAGAGAGGGCACCTTAGCAGTGCCAGACAGTGGTCCACGTAAGAACATAAGAAGAGGCCTGCTGGATCAGACCAGTGGTCCATCTAGTCCAGCATCCTGTTTCACACAGTGGCCAACCAGCTCCTCTGGAGAGGCAGCAACAGGGCAGAGAGGCCAAAGCTTTTCTAATTACATAAGAAGGGCCTGCTGGATCAAACCAGTAGTCCATCTAGTCCAACATCCTGTCTCAAATAGTGGCCAACCAGTTCCTCTGGACGGCCAGAAACAGGGCAGAGAGGCCGAGGCCTTCCTAAGAACAGAAGAAGAGCCCTGATGGATCAGACCAGTGAGGGTCCATCTAGTCCAGCATCCCGTCTCACACAGTGGCCAACCAGTTCCTCTGGAGGGCCAGCAACAGAGCATAGAGGCCAAGGCCTTCCTAAGAACATCAGAAGAGCCCTGCTGGCATGGTGACCAACCAGTTCATCTGGAGGGCCAACAACAAGGCGTAGAGGCCAAGACCTTTATACCTAAGAACATAAGAAGAGCCCTGCTGGATCAGACCAGTGGTCCATTGAGTCCAGCATCCTGTCTCACACAGTGGCCAACCAGTTCCTCTGGAGGGTCAACAACAGGGCATAGAGGCCTTCCTACCTAAGAACATCAGAAGAGCCCTGCTGGCACAGTGGCCAACCAGTTCGTCTGGAGGGCCAACAACAGGGTGTAGAGGCCGAGGCCTTCCTACCTAAGAACATAAGAAGAGCCCTGCTGGATCAGACCAATAGTCTATCTAGTCCAGCATCCTGTCTAACGCAGTGGCCAACTGGCTCCTCTAGAGAGGGACAACATAGTGTGGAGGCTGAGGCCTTCCCCTGATGTTGCCTCCTGGCTCTGGGATTAAGAGGCTCTCTCTGTAGGGGCTCCCTTTACTTTTAGTGTTTTTATTTGTTATATATTTATTAACAAAATATATATCCTGCCTTTCCCCCCTCCTAAAGGCCAATAAGGCAGCTTACAATTTAAACCATATATAATAAAAACCACTTTTTAGAACCTTTTAAGATTAATGCCAAGAGCAACACACATCATCGAAACATTTTTAAAAGAGTTAAAATACATACAGATAATTAAAAATAGCAATTAAAACATTGGTTAGGAAGGTTGTATGCATTTTAGCTCCGGTTTTAATTGTTTTAATGATGTGTGGGTTTGGTTGGTTTTAATGGCTTTTAAGATCTGGTTTTTATTATGTATGTTTTAATTTTTTGCCGCCTTGGTGGCTCTTACGAGGGCAGGGGGGTGGGGTGTAAATTCTGTAAAATAATTTTTTATTAAAAGGTTGGGTTGAAGCATTCAGAAACCCCCCAATAAAATTTGTGTCCCAAATGTACAGCTGTACAGGGTTCATTGTAACGTGTAAAAGTGTGGGCACCCTTTTCTAAGGGTGTAGTGGTATGTCAGTTTGGTGTAGTGGTTAAGTAAGGTAAAGGTAAAGGTTCCCTTGCTCGAAAGCCAGTCGAATCCGACTCTAGGGTTGCGGTGCTCATCTCCGTTTCAAAGCCGAAGAGCCAGCGCTGTCCGAAGACGTTTCCGTGGTCATGTGGCCGGCATGACTTTTTTTCTGTCAAGAGCTCTCTCAGCCCCGCCTGCCTCACAGGGTGTCTGTTGCAGGGAGGGGAAGGGAAAGGAGATTGGAAGCCGCTCTGAGACACCTTTGGGTAGTGAAGGGCGGGATATAAATCCAATCTCCTCTTCTTCTTCTTCTTCTTATAATAATAATCTTGTTAATGTGTGTGTCTGCCTCGCATGGAGTCCAGCTCTTTTGGGCTGCGTTAAAATCTCTGTTAAAATCTTCCCACTGTGTCTGGCATGGTATAGAGATGTGATAATAACAGTCCTTAGCATTTATGGAATGCCTCTTAAATGATCAGATCAACTCACATACGTTCTCAGTAATCTTTACAACTTCCCTGTAAAGACTGTCATTGTTGTATATGCAAAGGGCATGAACCAAAGTGGTCTAGTTGTTTAGCTGTTATCGTAAAGCTGGGCAGAAGATCAGCCTGCAGAGAGAGAACGCCTCCCCTTGCCTCCCGGTCTTCTTTGCCTTTGCTTTTTTCTCTGAGTATCGTTGGCCCCTTTGAGTCCTTCAGAGAGAAAAAGGTAAAGGTAAAGGTTCCCTTGCTCGAAAGCCAGTCGAATCCGACTCTAGGGTTGCGGTGCTCATCTCCGTTTCAAAGCCGAAGAGCCAGCGCTGTCCGAAGACGTTTCCGTGGTCATGTGGCCGGCATGACTAAACACCAAGGCGCACGGAACGCTGTTACCTTCCCACCAAAGTGGTCCCTATTTATCTACTTGCAATTTCTTGCTTTCGAACTGCTAGGTTGGCAGGATCAGAGAGAAAAGCGGGATGTAAATATGCTAAATAAATATATGTGGGTGCTGCTTCTAAAACACACTGCCCCGTTATAGAAAGACAAGTTCTACGTTGACTCCTCACAATATGGGGACCCGCGAGGAATTGCGGGAAGGAGCAAGTTTGGAAATCCCACTCAGTTTGTTAAAATCTTCCCATTGAGTCTTGATTTCTCTTCTCTTCCCCCGTTAATTTGACACTCTTTTTGTCACTGTGTCCTTTCTGGAGCATTCAACCCTCACCCCCCCTAGACTAATTTAACAAGTCATCTTTTTTGGCACACCTGTGGAGCTCCTTGAATTCAGTAGAGAACGTGTCCAGTTGTGCCGCATTCATTGTCTACACAGGGGGCAGCCAGTTTATTAGCAGACGCAGTGAAGCTTATTAATTCATTTAATCACAGAGCTGTTTCACACATTGCATTCCTGGGTTCCCTAATGAGGAGACTTGTACTGTTTATTCACACAATGGCAAGTAGTGTGTGCTTCATTCATACATTTACGTTTATAAGTGTACCTTTAAAACATCAAGTGTACATCTAAAGCAGGGGTCCCCAACTTTTTTGAGCCTGTGGGTACCTTTGGAATTCCGACACACCATGGCGGTCACAGCCACAAAATGGCTGCCGCAGGAGGCAGAGCCAGCCACAAAATGGCTGCCGCAGGAGGCGGAGCAGGCCACAAAATGGCTGCCACAGCTTACCTTCAGACACACAGGGAAGATCTTTGTGCTGTGGTGGCAGCTGCTGCTGAAATGTTTTTTAAAAATCTGCACAGCCAATCAAAGCTCCAGTGGCCAATTAGAAGCCTTGCTGGGCAAAAGCCCCACCCACTTTCTACAGGCACTTGGCAGGGGTCAAGAAAGGTGTCAGCGGGTGCCCACTGGCACCCACGTTGAGGATTGCTGATCACAAGACTAGCGTGTGGAGAAGTCCACATTTAATTATTTATACCGGCTGAAAACTGCTGTGGTGTCTGAGCAGGAAAAAAAATTGACGACTTCGTAAAATCCAACCTGGCACAAAGCTGGCATGTTAAAAAAAAAGAAGACAATTGGCATTGATTGGCACTTAGGAACTGGAAATACTTCCCCAATCCCTGATTGCATATGAATATTTTCTTTCTAATTTTCTTCAAATATTACATGGGTTGTTTTAAATGGCATTTTAAAAGGTATTTCTTCCCCTCTTCATTCCCCAAATATGCTCTATCACAGTAAAATCCATCATATTCAGAGTTCAGAATAATTTTTTCACTCCAGTAAACATCCACTCAGGTCGCTCTGCTTTGATAATTGTTTTTCCCCCCTCTTGTAGTAGATAAGACCGTGTTCTTTTTCTAGACAGGCTTATTCCACACAAGTATACTGTCATCCTACTCTTTTCAGAATGGCAGATTGTTGGATTTTTTTTTCCAACTTGGACAGTGCCATTTCCAGAAATAAATCTGAGTGAAATCTTGGCATAAGCTGGTTTTGTGGGTTTTTTAAAATCAGATGTTCCTTGTTGCTCTTGAAATATTTACATGTGTATATATTATATTTCAGTAAGACTCGAAAGTGTCTTAATAATTTTAGATTTAGGGCTGTATTGGCTAACGTATAGTAAATGTTGTTCTCCCGTTTAATGAGAAACATTGTTGTCCCTGAACTTTGCGCTTTGAATGGAACAGATTTATTCCGTGCATTCTTGCTTTGTTGGGTCCCAAAAATATTTCAGTATGTTTGTAAAGAGATTTGATATTTGCAAAGCAGAACTGGAAATGTGCTTTTGTTTAAGACAACAGGGGGGGGGGGGGGGATCCTGTAAACAAGCCGTCCCCTTAGCTCTGTGTGGTTCCTCAGCATGAGAACTTCCTTTCCCTTTGTGGACTGTTCTCTTCCATATTTGTGTTTGTGTCACGCTGCTTCCTTGCTGTCACCAAACTGGCCCGCCCGCCTGCCTCCCTTAGGGTTACCAAGTGACTTAACAGCTTTAGCAAGGGAGCGGTGGCCCCATTCCGGGACATTTGCGCACGGGCCGCAATGACGTCACCCGGAAGTGATGTCATCGTGCTGGGCATGTCGCTGGGCGACACTCTAGCAATCACCCTGAAAACTCTATGGTACCATAGAGTTTTCAGGGTGATTGTTAAGAGAGTAACCCAGCGAAGTGCCCTGCGTGATGACATCACTTCCGGGCGACGTCATCGTGTGGGCCAGGTAGGCCCGATCTGGCCACTTTTGGGGTGGGGTTCCCCCCACCGGCCGGATCAGAACCAGCAGATTGGGGACCCTTTGAGTGGGGGAATCCCCCCCCCCCGGGACCTGGCAGCCCTAGCCTCCCTTTCCCTGTAGCCGGCCCATCTGATGTTCCCTTGGTGACCTGGCCACTGCACTACACTGCACTGATAGGCGGATAGTATCAGAAGTGTCCCTGCCCCAGTGCCTTCCGAGAGACCTTCCATGTCTTCCGACATAGTTTATTCATGTAGGCATTTACAAGCATGACTCCCATAAGGACTTGTGGTGTGGCATCTCATTTCCCCCTCCCCCTACTTTTCCTCTTCCCCAAAATCCCCCTGCCTCTTCCCTTTCCTCTTTTTCTTCTCTCCTTCCCACCTACCAGCCAGCCTACTTTTATCTTCTCCCCATCTTCAGCTTTTTCTTTTTCCCCTTCCCTTCTCCTGGCAGCTTCTGTCAGGGAAAACTGTGGCTCCGTTGCATGGTACTGAGATCTAGGCCAGGGCAATTGCACATTGAGGAACCTGCAAGGACTTGCGGGGGTCACCTACTTTCCCCCAGTACCATCTTCCTTGCACTGTTTCCTCTTCCCCTCCTCCTGGTGGCCCCCATATTCTCACCTTTCCTTCTTTCCTTCTCTCCTTCCACCCACCAACCAATCTTTTATCTGCCCATCTTCAGCTATATTTATTCATTTGGTGTAGTGGTTAAGTGCGTGGACTCTAATCTTGGAGAACCGGGTTTGATTCCCCACTCCTCCACTTGCAGCTGCTGGATGACCTTAGATAAGCCATAGTTCTGTCAGGGCTGTCCTTGAAAGGGCAGTTCTTGAAAGAGCTCTCTCAGCCCCACCTACCTCACAGGGTGTCTCTTGTGGGGAGGGGAAGGGAAAGGAGTTTGTAAGCCGCTCTGAGACTCCGAGTGAAGGGCGGGGTATAAATCCAACCTCCTCCTCTTCTTCTTCCTCTTATTCTTATCTCTTATATCCTGCTTTTCTCCATAGTGGGGACCCCACGGCAGCTTATATCATTCTCCTCCATTTTATTCTTACATCAACCCTGTGAAATAGGTTAGGCCAAGAGTGTGTGAATGGCCCAAGATCACCAAGCAACTTCCACAGCAGAGTGGGTATTTAAACTTGAGTCTCCAGATCCTAGTCTGAAACACTAACCACCACACCACATTGGGGTGGCTGCAGTTGAACAATAGCAAGCAGCTGGGCCTGGGTAAGTGATGCAAGTTGCGTGGTAGCTAGTCATTCAGTGGTTGCTGCCAGGCCTAGCCTAGACTTAATGAGCCCCCCCCCCCGGGCCAAAACAGCCCTTGGGAAGGGCCCTGCCTCCTCCCCCTGCCTTGTAGTGCCAGAAGCCAAGGCTCGAAGGCTGGCAATAAGGTCACGGTTGCCTAGCAACAGCCAATGTGGGAATCTGTTTTTTAAAGCTGCATGTGCCTATTTTATCATAGGGTGTTTTTTTAAAAAACAAACAAACACCCTAGTGTATTTTTGGTAGATTCCAGATTTTTCTGCAAGCCTGGGGCTTTTTCCGGTTTGTAGAAAGATATATCCTTGGCCCCAATCTCTGGATTTAATTATCCACAGATGGGGCCATGTCGAGATTTAGATATATTGATCTTGTGGTTTTCTCCTCATCTGGGGACTCAAAGCACCTTATAAAATAAATGCAAAAATACAACGCAAAACAGATACAGGATGATGTTCCAGCAGTCCGGGCTGGTTTCGGATGTTTGGCTCAATTCTCTGTAATCTGGACATCCTCTGTAACACTGGGAAATCTCCAGCCATATGTATTTTATTATATATTATTAGGTATTTTATTATGTTTATGTACTAGAAATATTAACATTGAATTGTTAAATGTTTTTACCAGTGATGTTACCCGCTCTGAGCCTGGACACAGGGGAGAGCAGGATATAAATCTGATAAATCAGGCAACAGGAAATGTTGTTGTGGCATCTGTAGATCTGTTGTGGCATCTGTAGATCGTCCTGCACCGTTTTCTCTTGCCAGTCCTTTGACTGCCAGCAGGGAATGGGATGTAGGGGGGGGGCAGGCATTTGTCGGCTGAAAGCAGGCAAATGGTACCCTAGCTCCGGGTTCTTCCGGGAGGCCCATTTCCTTAGAGGAGCTTCACTTTAACCACTTTCCAGCCACTGCAGTACCAGAGAGGACCTAGGAGGAAATGTATCTAGAGAGATTCTTTCTTCAGTGTGGTAGTTGGAGCTCCACAGTTCCATTGTCACCCGGGCAGAAGGATGCCAGCCTCCAGGTGAAACCTGGGAATCCCCCGGAATTACGGCCCGTCTCCAGACTACAGAGATCAGTTCCCCTGGAGAAAGTGGATGCTTTGGAGGGCGGGCTCTGTGGCATTCTACCTCCCTGACGTCCCTGTCCTCCCCAGGCTCCATCCCCCAAATCTTCCGGAACTTTCCAACCTCGATCTGGCACCCCTACCCTGCCATCCCCTGCCAGTGGCC
>NW_015173215.1:246814-253623 GCF_001447785.1 Gekko japonicus | reverse complement strand
GACTCTCTCTCTAAAGCAGAAGCATTCCTAAAGCAGAATCAAACTCCGACAAAAAGAAGAAGAAGAAGAAGAAGAAGCAGAGGAAAAGAAGGTGACAGAAGAAAACAGCTACCATCAGGCATCAGCCACTAACAGCTCCTCATCTACTTTGGTGTCCCTGGGTGAAATCTTTGACTCTGACTTTGATTCTGATTTGGGAGCTGCTGCACCCAGATCTTATAAGGTTAAAATCCCCTGGCAAAAGAAGAAGCGCACCAACAAGAAGACATCCAAATGAAGATCTGAGTTTTTTCTATGTTAGAATTTAAATAATTGATATTATTGCCCATATGTGATGCTAAAATTAAGATTTTTTTGTTCTTTCTATTTGAATACTTATTCCTTAGAAATTAAATGGTATATTGTGTAGGGAAACATGCAAAGGGCAAGATAGATCATTACTGTACTTTGCTACTCTGAATTTGTAGTGTGTAGATTTGTAGTTTATAGTGCAAAGCAATAAAAATTATATATATAATAAAAGATTAAGACACGATTAAGCGGGCTTTTTGAATACAACAACCTCCTTATACCAGAGACCCCTGATATGCCTGATAGTTTCAACTTCCCCTAAGCCATATTTGCAATACCTTTGTGCAAAGGGACTTCCCTTATACCTACCCTTGAGCACCGCTGAGGGGAGCGCTGAACACCTAGCCAAAGTGAAGGCTTTTCTGTACTTATGTACATCAAGATGGACAAGGTAAGGAGAATAAGCAGCACAGTATTTGGTTCGCACAGGCGCTATAAAAGTTGGATATCTAGCCAGATCAGACAGCCTCTCAATGTCTGTTGGTCTTTCTTTCACGATTGCCTTAGCCTGGTCCCAGTTCAAGGCCAAAATGGCTTGAGGGGAAAAAGCTGAGAAGATGCAACTTGTTGTAAACAGCTTTCAGCCAATTTGACTGAAAGTTGTCTGTGAGTACCATGTGAATTAGGCCCTGAGGGTGAAAATTGACTTTGAGCCAAAACCTAAGTGAGGCCAGCGTAAGCTTGGCTACCATTGCCATCATGCCAGTCTATAAGCAGATAAAGGCATTGGGGCCTGAAGGACCACCCTTAGAAATTTGGACTGGGCCCTCTCAAGGGTCAGTAAGGCTTCCAGGGGGGCATTTTTATAAAGGGACTGGAACAGTATGAAATAACTCATGGGGTCACTTTTTAAGTCTATTGATTATAGACTTTATATGTCTATTGATTACATGTTTATTGTAATCTATTGTAATCACGTTTATTGAATTTGTGGAGAAACTCCTTACACCTCAGAAATTACACCAAAGTGTACTATTATTGGGTCTGTGCTCTGTGTGGGATCAGAGGTTATAAGGGATTTCTGGCTGGCAAAGGGAAGACATAGGCGAGTGTGTCAATCCTGATGCAGAGAATACTTCAGTGCGGTGGAAATGGCTCTGGTATGAGGAGAACAAAGAACTACCAGCTCACACCTAGGAATACAGAACAAGAGAGGCCAAAGAGGGAGAGAGTAACTCTTCTTTCGAGACCAGAAGACACAAAAGCTCTGCTGAGGTGGGCAGAGGACCAGAGGTCCTGAACATGAGGAAGAAGCATAAATCTTAGGTGAGATCTCCTGGGTCACTTCTAAGCCGCCAGCATCCATCTTGGTATAGGACGATAGTCGTGACCGTGTATTGCTAATGTAGGAGGTGCCAGCACTCAAATGATTAATTTTATATTGATTATTGTTGCTTTTAAAAAAGGAAACCTATGGGATAAAATTCTTTGGGTTGCTCCTGGAGGATTTAACATCCTGTTTTAAAACTCTAGAAATATTAAGTAATGTAAATCATTTTTAGTTAACATGTTTTCCAACCCTTGTTTTAATGAAAAAGGGAGTATTTGAGATTTATTAGCAGATGTTGTGATGTAACCTTTTTTTTAAATTTTACGGGCAAAGCCCTTATTTTTATTATTTTGAATTCCAACAATCTTCAAACAAACAAATAAACAAATAAACAATTGATTAAAATAAGATCCTTCTCTGGGTATACATAAGTTATTGACTGTAAGTACATCAGGAAAGCTTAAACCTTCTATGTGTGTGAGTCCAACCACTCGTAGAATTTTCGCCATATATTTTGAATAGTCCCATCTTCTTTTCCGCGTATTTTCAAGGTCAGATTGTCCATTTCTGCTACTTCTAGAATCTTAGTTACATAGTCTTTATGAGTCGGACAATCTTCTTTCTTCCAATGTTTAGCAAGTATCATTCTTGCTGCTGTTACCAGATGTGTACATAGATAAAGATCTTTCTTCTGTAATATATCTGGCATAATATTCAATAATAACATTTCAGGTTAAAACGGAAGATTAATATTCATTATGTGCACTATAATGTTATGAATTTCTTTCCAATTTTTTTTTATTTTTTGCAAGTCCACCATACATGATAAAAGGAGCCTATTTTAGCTTTACACTTCCAGCATTTATCAGAAGAATTAGAGTAATAGTGTGCAAGTCTATCAGGGGTTAAGTACCAACGATGGCACATCTTAAAAAGATTTTCCTTCATAGAGGCTGCCTTTATATATTTTGACGTCTGCCTAATACCTTTCGTAAACGTGAAGCTAAGATGGAGGAAAATATCTTATAATCAACATTAATTAAGGAAATAGGACGGTAATTTTTAATTTCCTTGCGATCAGCATCTTTTTTATGAATCAATGAAATTAATGACAGATTCCACGTTTCTGGGAGTTTTTTCTTTACTGGGATATCTGCTATCATCTGGGAGGATAATCTCCTGTTAAAAAACTGCATAAAATTCCGCAGGTAGACCGTCCTGCCCTGGATCGAGCGGAGGCGGAGCAATGCGCTGACGTGGGATGCAGTGCGGCAGGAGCCGTCAGGACATTGGCCGAAGCTGCACCCAAGACGCGCCACTCCGAGGAAGAGAAAACCGAGACAGCCTGCTCGAGCCCGGCCGGCAGCCGTCTGGATCACCGGAACAACAAGGAAGCTGCCAGAGAAGAAAGGATGATGCCGAATAAAGAGTGCTGGTAGGATACCCCCTCTCCTCACTGCATTGTGGCCCTAGGTAGGATTAACTACTACGCTGCAGTACTCTGTGAACCACTCTGAGACCCATTAGGGGGTCATGGGCGGTATACAAATCACATGTAAATAAATAAAAAAATAAAAATAAAATAATTTCCTTGGAATCAGCATGTTTCTTATGAATCAATGAAATTAATGACAGATTCCGCGTTTCTGGGAGTTTTTTCTTTACCGGGATATCTGCTATCATCTGGGAGGATAATCTCCTGTTCAAAAACTGCATAAAATTCTGCAGGTAGACCATCCTGCCCTGGGGTTTTATTTTTCATTTGTCTTCGAATGGCTTCAGAAATCTCACAAACCATAAACTTTTCAATTAAGATCTTCTGCTGATATTAACTTCTTAATATTCGGATTCTCTTTAAAGTACATTTGAATTGCCTCTAAATCTAATGATGGCTTCTCATAGAGTTTTGTATAAAACTGTCTAACAATCTCCTTCATTTCATTCAAATTACTATTTTCTTGCCCTTGTGCATTTTTCAAACCTCCAATATTTCTTTTGCTTTCTTCATATCTGAGTCTATATGCCAGCCACCGTATGGGCTTATCTGCGTTTTCAAAGAAATTTTGTCTTGTATAAAGAATCTTTCTAGCAATTTCTTGATTTAATATACAATTCAATTCATGTTGTAATTTCTGGATTTTTGCTTTTAACATATCAGCAGAGGGATTTTTTTTAAACTTATTTTCCTGATCTCTAATTTGATTTCTAATTTGGGAGATTTTCTGATTCGCTAGCTTCTTTTTAATGATACTTTACTGAATAAATATCCCTCTGGTGAAAGCTTTAACGGAGTCCCAGAGAATGTCTAAAGCAACCCCGGATTGAATGTTGAACTGGAAAAATTCCTTAAACTCCTTTTTAGCTTTTTCTACAAAAAGTTTATTTCTTAGTAATGTGTTATTTAATCTCCAACGTAATCTTTTAGGAGTATCTACAAGTGTCAAGGTCACTGGAGAGTGATCAGCGAAAGTTGAAGGGAGGATATCCGCTTCTCCTAAGTCACTGAAAATAGAAGCAGAGGCCCATATCATGTCGATTCTCAACCATGACTTATGTCATCCAGAGTAAAATGTATAATTTTTTAATCTCCAAACATCGATTAAATTTAATTCTTCAACCAAAGTCAGAAAAGAGTGTGGTAATTCTGATCCTTGTTTAAATTGTGATGGCTGTTGCCTTTTCCTATCCAGTGTTTTATCAAATACTGTGTTAAAGTCACTGAGTATCAAAACTTCATCGAAGGTGTGTTGTGCTAAGATATCCCCTAATTGTTCAAAAAAATTCACCTGCCCTTGATTCGGGGCGTAGATATTCACAATTAAAATCGTCTTTGATCCTCTTTGAATTCTATTAAAATCCTCCCATATCCAGAATCAAATACCAGTTCTGGATGTAAAAATTCTTTAACATAGGTTACTAATCTTTTTTTCTTCTTATTTTTATCAGCAGAAAAAAATGTTCTTCCAATTTTTTTATTTTCTAAATGCTTTATTTGTGATGATTTAACATGGGTTTCTTGAAAACATATTATATAGCATTTCAGTTTTTCAACTTGGAGAAAAGTCCTTTTCCTCTTATGGGTATTGTTCAGGCCATTGACATTGATGGAAATAAATTTTATTACTGATGTCTTAACTGTTATCATCTTGACTTCTATCTGCAGCGCTACAAGAACAGAGGCGTGCGGAGGAGCTCCTCCATCCCCTATCATTTCCCAGGGTTTTGAAGGGGTGTACGAAGGGGGTTTCTTTCCCCATCATCCCTGTGCACCCCCCGGAGAGAGGTGCATGCAAAGAGCATTGGTTTGGAACTTTAACAAGTGGCTAGGAGACCTTTCCTGCACTGACGCATGAGTCTTGGGAATGCTTTGCTTCAGTAAAGACTAGTCAGAGCTACCGGACAAGATTCCTCAACGGACTACAGAGAGTACGATGGGAAAAAACATCAGGTTGTGATTTCACCTTTTTCAATCATGGGTATATGAACTTCTTTCTGTGATTTCACTTTAAAAATTGGACAGATAGGGATATGTGAATAAGAGCAACCAGGCAGCTAGGGAAGGTGCAGCATATCCATGTCATCACTATGTGACTATTAAAGAAGCCTAACTACCGTAAATATTAGAAAACAGCTACCTCCTTTTTTTAGGGTTGGTTTGTGTTACATTTATGCGTAAGTCTCAGGAGCTTCAAGAGACTGGATAAGAAGACAGAATACGATACATCTGTTAAAGAATCAGTGGTAGATAGGTTTGCATACTTATAAGACTATATGATTACTTGGCTTCTAACCTTCAGTGACTACCCAATGGATTTGGCTCCATGGCAGATATAAGAAACTAAGCTATATTGTTGTTATTCATTTAACTGGCTAATACTGCTAATTTAGTAGGTCTTTGAAATAAGCGAATAAATACCAGCTCAGATTGAATTGTCTATACTGTTTATATATATGCGTGTAAATGTATAGGGTTTAGACTGTGAAGACTTTTGAGATTGATGTTAAGATAGAGGGGACGAGGTGTTAAAGTGTGCTGATTTGATTTGATGAAAGTGGGAAAGTGTGATTCGAACTGTGATATATTTGGTTTAATTGATCATCAGTTAATTAGTAGATTTAATTGTAATTAATTGTAATTTAAGAATGAATTCCAATGTAAGGAGAGCTTCAGTGCCCTCTTTAGGCTCAACCAGGTAAATCTAAAAGAACTAAATACTTTAATTCAAGAAGCAGTAGCAGCAGCGGTAAACCAGGTGGTAGAATCAGCTGTAGCTTCAGCTCTACCACCAGCACTTAATAGTGTACTCGAAACCGGTGGTGGAAAAGACACTTGAACCGATTCAAAGGAAAATTGATAATATATCACAACAATTTGAAATGCAAACAGAAGAACTTAAAAAAATTATTAGAGAAAACAGGCAAGATATAGATGCTTTAGTAGATATGGTAGGATTCTCCGAAATTAAAATGGAAGACTTTGAACAAAAAATTCAATTATTAGAGGATACCTTAGGAAGACTAGAATTAGAGAGAGCCTCTTATCCTCTCAGGTTTCAAAGCCTTCCAGAGAGAGAGGATGAAGACCTGAAACAAGATATAGCTAGCATGATAACTGAATACATAGAGTCAGATGATGCAAAAGGTGTATATGAGGACATTGATTCAGTTTTTCGGATGAATTCTGCGTATGCAAAAAGGTTCAAGCTTCCCGGAGAGGTACATGTCTGATTTGTAAAAAAAAAAAAAACATACTCGGGAAAAGATATTGAAAACGGCACAGGATAAACCCCTAATACAGCAGGGAAAAGAAATTAAAATTCTAAAAGATATACCTTGTAGAATAAGAGAAAAGAGAAAACTAACCACAAAGCTTGAAGAAAAAGGAGTGGTATTTAGATGGCTGTTCCCAGAGGGTGTATCCTTTACTTATAAATCCAGATGTTATAATATTAACACTTTGCAGAAATTAGAAGCCTTCTGCAGAAAACATCACAAGAAATTTAATATTCATGAGTCAGAGCAGAGCAGAAGTGCCTCAGAAGGAGAGGAACAGGAAGAAGAACTTCGAAAGGAAATATCAGAGTCATAAAGGCAAAAGAGGGTCAAAAGGCAAGTTTCTTCCCCTGCAGGTGCGTTTGTTGCTGTTCAGTTGCACAGTCAAGTCCGACTCTTCACGACCCCATGGACC
>NW_015173215.1:241877-246094 GCF_001447785.1 Gekko japonicus | reverse complement strand
AATCATGCACATTTGCCAATTAAAAAAGCACAGGTGGATATTAGATCATGACTCTTGGCACTGATTAAAAAGGATCAATTATAGGACTTTAACTACAGTGGGCTTTTGTTCCTCTTTGTCCTTTTGAAGGCTTCAAGAAATACAAGCTGGTTTTTGTCTGAGGAGCTAATCGATTGAAGAGAAACGTGCTACAGATTGATTGCTTAATGAACTAAATATACTTGATTTGGTAAATTAATGAACTGAGTTAACCAGAGATGGCTGAACAAATTTGACTGATTTAACTATGAAATGAAGGGCTCTATAGATGGATGAATTGTAAAGTGTAAGGTAGTTCTGATTGGATGAATTAATGAACTGAATAGTAACGCATTATAAATTGTTTGTCTAAGGAACTGAATACTTATGATTTGAATTAATGAAATGTATTAAGGGGGACTTTGTTGATTAGAATTGATTTGAGTACAAATAAGAATAAGCATAAAGCATTGAACCCCCCCCCCCGGAACTGTGCTTAAAAACTGGCGGAAGGATATAGTCAAACGGGGGAAAGCTATCTGGGAAGATAGAAGAAAGAAGATGGGAAGATCTAAGAAGAAAGAAGGGGAGGGTATTGCAATACTTGATATTTGACAATATAATTTAGAGGGTCATTGAAATATTTTGTATTTCCTCTGAAAACTAAAAGGGAAAATCAGTTTAAGCAGAACTATTAAGTTATATATAACAGGATGCAAATCGTATATTTAAAGAATTAGATTGTTAAAGAGTGAGATAGATAGAAGAAATAGCTAGCAGAAGATAAGTAGAGAATAGAGACAGAGATAAACAGAAAATAGACATAGATAGTGCTAAATTTATATATAGGTATAGGTAATAAGATAGGATAGGTATAGAAATAGAGTAAGAGGTATAGAAATATAGTAATAGCTATAAATTAGGATCTGTGGAGTATTATAGTAATAGTATACCAAAAGGAATATTAAAAAGACTTAGAAGATGGACAAAGCGGGCAGCGTTAGATGTGCATCTATCTCTAACCCAACGAGTATATCACAGTTTTCTCTAAAAATGATTCAAGAATCTGTAACGGCTGCGGTAAATGTAGCATTAGAAAATGCAATAGAGAAAGTAGTCACAAGAGCACTGGAACCCATACAAAAAAAGCTAGAAGAACTGTCAAAATTAGATGACCTATCAAACCAAATGACGACTCAGACAGAAGAGATTAAGAAGCAAATACAGGAAAATAAGCAAGAAATAGCTACACTGACAAATCTGACCAGCAAAATGGAAATGAAAATAGAGAAGGTTGATCAACAAGTTCAAATAGTTAAGAAAAAACAAGAATCAATAGAAGATTCACTTATAAAGTTGGAGATAGAAAAAGCGTCTTATATTTTAAGAATGCAAAACTTACCAGAAAATAAAGAAGAAAATTTAAAACAAGAACTGAGTCAAGCATTAGCAGAGTATACAGGAATTGAGTCGTCGTTAGATATGACTCAAAGCATTGATGTAGCATATAGGGTTAACTCTGCTTACGCTAGATGCAACAAAACACCCAGAGAAGTGCACATTAAATTTGCTAAAAAATATGTTAAAGAAAAAATATTGAAAACCTCAATGGAAACACCCTTTAAAATTAGAGACTCAGACATTAAAATTCTTAGAGAAACCCCTTGGAGGGTAAGGGAAAGACGACAAGATTATTACTCTTTGGCAAATGTGCTTAAGGCAAATAACATCCAATATAGATGGTTATTGCCGGAAGGCCTATTTTTTGTGTATAAAAGCAGAAGACATAAGATTAACTCGGTTTTTAAAATAGAAAACGTTTTAGAGGTTAATGGAGAAGAGCTGGGATGGCCGGATGAAAGTGCGTCTGAGGAAGATAAACAAGACAAAAGAAAGAAAAATAGACGAAGAGGAGAAACACACCCTTTTCGAATGAATACAAGATAAAAACAGAGAGACAAGGAGGAAACAACGCAAGATAAAGATGAATAAACAAAAATTGAAGTTAATATCAATTAATGTAAATGGCCTAAACTCGCCACAAAAAAGATCAAGAATATTCCACCAGCTATGAAAAATTAACGCAGAAGTGATATGCCTGCAAGAAACACATATTTTAAAAGATGATCAGCACCTTCTACAAACAAGAAAATTGGGAAAGTCATTTGTCGCAGCTGACATTAAAAAAAAGAGAGGCGTAGTGATTTTTGCAAAGGAAAGTTTGCAACCAGAGATTATTTTTAATTCAGAGGATGGGTGTATCGTAATAATTCAAATTCAAAGACAGAACAAAAGAATGCTTATAGTAAATATTTACGCACCCAATGAAAATCAGGGCAAATTTTATGAATCGGTTAAGAAAATAATTGCCAAACAAACATTGGATGAAATTTGTTTAATGGGTGATTTCAACACGGTTTTTGATAGAACAATTGACAGAAGAAATGTGCATAAAAATACAAACAAGGAAATGAACTTCCTAAAGCATTTATGAAAGCAGTAGAGGAATTCTGTCTAATAGATGTATGGAGAGTTAGGAACAAAGATAAAAAAGAATTTACCTTTTATTCCAATCGACACAAATCATGGTCCAGGCTGGACATGATTTGGACTTCAAATATGGGAGGTGGAGATTTTGCCAGCAACGTTTGCTGACCATAATCCCATTATGTTAACTTTAACAGATACAATAAAAAGACAAAGGTGGTCCTTAAATACTTTTCTACTTAAAGATAAAAAATTTATAGCTGAATCAAAACTAGAATTTAAACATTTTTTCAAGGAAAACATACAATATGAAGTCCCTAATGAAATTATTTGGGATATGTTCAAGGCTTTTGCCAGAGGATGGTTTATTAGACCATGGGGAAAAAAGCAACAAAATGAAAAGTATGGACAGATACGAGATAAAATAAAAGAAGAAGAAGCGAAGATGAAGATACGAGGACCAAACATACAAATTATTAGAAATAAAATTAAAGCTCTGCAACATCAGTTAAATTGTGTATTAAGTCAAGAGCTAGCTAAGAAGATCAGTTACACACGTCAATTTTGGTTTGAAAACGCAAATAAGCTGACAAGATGGCTTGCCTATAAAATAAGAACAGAACGTGAAAAGAAGACAATAAAGAGCTTGAAAAATGAAAAGGGAGAAGAAAAATATACATTAAAAGATTTAAAAGAAATTGTGGAGTAATTTTATAAGAAATTATATCAAAGGGAAGAGATACATCAAGATAAGTTAAATCTTTTTTTTTGGAAAAAATATGGAGAAGAAATTTACAGAAGAACAAAAAAGAACTCTAAATGATGCAATTTCTATGTCCGAAATAGTGGAAGCAATAAGACACCAAAAAAAAAAGGAAAACCCCTGGACCTGACGGAATTCCATCAGAATTTTATAAAGTTTATGAAGATGAGGTGATATTAACTCTGAAAAATGTAATAGCTAACATTAGGGGGAAGGGTTTGATGCCAGACTCATGGAAACAAGCCCAAATTATCTTAATTCACAAGCAAGGAACAGAATTTAACAAAATCAAAAACTATAGGCCAATATCCCTCCTCAACGTAGATTATAAAATATATGCATATATACTCACAAATAGATTAAAAAGAGTGCTGCTACAAGTTATTCATAGAGATCAGACGGGGTTTTTTGCCAAAGAGGCAAATAAAAAATAATGTAAGAACTATATTAAATACCCTGAAATTCTATGAGCAACACCCGGGAAAAAAGTATGGTTTGATATTTATAGATGCTGAAGAAACCTTCGATAACCTAAACTGGAATTTCCTGTTGGAAAAACTAAACGGAAGGCAGGTGAAGACTTTCTGAAAATGATTAAAGCAATATATGATAAGCAATCTGTCAAGATAATAATAAATGGTGACTTAACGCAAGATATAGGAATTTTAAAAGGTACAACGCAAGGTTGCCCCTGTCCCCTTTACTGTTTTTTTTTTAATCCCCTGAAGACAGGGTAGCTTTATTTGTTTTTTGTTACACCTACAAACTAAAAGACAAATCAAAAAAGGGGGGGGGGAATAGTACCCCGGGATTAAAACGACAGAAAATCAAGCCCACACTATAACTAAAAACTCAAGAGTAGAGATCATTAACAGTATTCAGTTAGTTTTATAAATTCCACATTTCATTTTTAACCAATAAGTCAGAGAATTAGTCAGTTCATGTTAGT
>NW_015173215.1:239771-241742 GCF_001447785.1 Gekko japonicus | reverse complement strand
GGGATAAGCGAAGAAGACAGCAGCTCGGAAGGAGAGGTGAAAGAAGAAGAAGTTAAAGGAGCAGCTGGAGGTCCAAAGTACAATTTAAGAGAGAAAAAAGGAAAATATCGCAAAACTTAAGGACTAGTTTGGACAATGCTTTAGAAGAAATACTAACTCCAAAAGGACATTACTAACATATTAACTGCCCGATCTGGAAGGAATAAGAAGAAACAGATGATTATCCAACCACAGAAGAAGTCTTAAAATTTGACATGGACTTTAACCTTAATACTAACAGATTAATATACTAACAATTAACATCACTCAACACTTTTCTTTGTCCCTCTATGAACCCTCCCTATTTTTCTAAATTATAAAAGTAGAATTTCTCTCCTTTTTAGGAGAGGGAAATAAAATAATTTTTTAAAAAAGAAATAAAGAAGGATTTAGACAGATGGAAACCATTGCAACTATCACTGTTCGGCAGGATTGCAACAGTAAAAATGAATGTCCTGCCCCGTATAATATTTCTTTTTTAAACAATTCCTATTTTAAGGAATCAAACTTTTAAAAAAGAAGTGGAAAAATTAATAAAAGACTTTATATGGCAACACAAAAAACCTAGGATCAAATTAAAATATCTACAAGAAAAGAAAGAAAGAGGAGGTCTGGCCTTACCCGATTGGGCTCTTTACTATAGAGCAGCAACGATGGTATGGTTACGGGACTGGGTTAAGTTAGAAGATGAAAGAATGCTAAAACTTGAAAGACATGACTTAAAGATGGGTTGGCACGCTTACCTGTGGTATAACAAGGCCTCAATACACAATAAATTTAAGCAGCACTCCACAAGAGGTGCCCTATATAAAATTTGGGAAGAAATCAAGCAAAGATACTATATAAAACTCCCAAGATGGATTTCACCAATTGAAGCTTTTGTAAAACCCTCTTTATATATTAAATATAAGAAATCAAGATTTTTTAGATGTAAGTGGGAATATGAATATAGAAGATATTCTACATAATGAAGATTTAGGTATGACTTGGTGGGAAAAAAGACAACTATTATCACGATGGTCAATTGACAAAAAAAACTGGTTTTATGAAAAATTAACCGAATTAGACAAAACATGGTTAGGAAATGAAGAAAAGTTTATTAAAAAGGCCTATAACTTCTGGCTTGAATGGAAGATGCAAGATGAGTGGGTAAAACCCTCAATGATTGCTTGGGCCAGAGACATAGGAAGTACATTGATGTTTGAACAATGGGAAAAGGTATGGGAGAAAAATATAAAATATGTTAGAGCAAATTATTTTAAAGATAACTTTATCAAAATGGCATATTTCCCCAGTTAGACTAAATAAATTTGATAAGAAAATCGGAAAGAACTGTTGGAAATGCAAATATAGTGAGGGAACTTGGTCCATTTATGGTGGTTATGTAGTAAAGCCAAAAAAATTTGGAAGATAGTTAAAGAGATTATTGATGAGATTTTGACTAAGACAATACTACTAATACTGGAATGCTTTCTGTTAAATTTTATTTCGGATACCTTTAAGAAAAATGAAATTTACCTAGTGATGCATATTATTACAGCAGCCAGAATTTTGTACGCTAGTAGATGGAAAAATGAGGAAACTCCTTCTAGAGAAAAAGTGATCTCTAAATTATTTGAGGTGGCTGAGATGGAGAAATTAACTTTTATTTTACAAGAAAAAGGTTTTGAAACATTTGATAAATATTGGTCTAAATTTTATAGATGGTTAAAGGAAAGAAATTAGGGGAAAGTAGCTGAAAATTTGCTGATTGTGATTAAATTTGATACGAAACGTATAGGTAAATATAAATAAGTATACAATTGTATCTATACGTTATGTTACGACAAATAAGATAAGAAAATGGAAGGTAAATATTTTGTGGAAAATGGGAACCTATCTGCAATTAGATGTTGTGTAACATGTGGGTAATTTTGTTTTAGTTAAGTTGTT
>NW_015173215.1:226881-238819 GCF_001447785.1 Gekko japonicus | reverse complement strand
CCCACTACAGTGGTAGACCTGGCCTCCGAACTCCGCAGGCCAGGTCTACTCACTTCTTCCCACTCCAGTGGTAGACCTGGCCTCCGGACTCCGGAGGCCAGGTCTACCGACCCATTCCCACTATGGTGGTAGACCTGGCCTCCGGAGGCCGGAGGCCAGGTCTACCGACCCATTCCCACTATGGTGGTAGACCTGGCCTCCGGAGTTCGGAGGCCAGGTCTACCACTGTTGTAGGATGGTGTGGGTAGACCTGGACTTCGGAGGCCAGGTCTACCACTGTAGTGGGAAGGGGTGACTAGACCTGGACTCCGGAGGCCAGGTCTGCCAATATAGTGGGAAGGGGTGGGTAGACCTGGCCTCTGGAGGGGGGGCGCTCCAGGGCAGGGGGGTAATTGAGCCAGGGGGTGGATGGGGGTGGAGGAGATAGGAGAACCGGCGGGATAGGGGGGGAACTTACCTCCTCCTGCTGCTTCCTCCTCTTCCTCATAGTTGTGGAGTTCCCCCTCTCCCGCGAGTATCGCGGGTCCCCCCCTTGTGCATGTACTAAGTGTAAAGAAGAACTGAGTTTGTAGAATCTTGTAACTGAACTGACAATGTAATAGTGAGAATGAACCCACTCTGAAAAGTTCAGTCAGAGGTAACAGGAGTCTGGGAGTAGTAAACAAAGTTGTAAATCAGAAATAATGAACTGCACCTGTGTTGTAGGAGTAGGAAACTCAGCTAGCTACTATCCTGTGTGCCAAATATATGATTGATGACTGACCAGACAAAGAAAACTGAACTGAGCATGTCTACATGATGTCAGTGATGATATAAAGTGAGGAGGAGCAAAAAGAGTATATAAGTCTGCTCACTGCATTTGCTTGTTGAACACCCAGGCTGAATTAAGCTGTAGGGGGTTTCTTATTCGAATAAATACTTTTTATTACCCTTTACTGCCTGGATGATTGTTTTCACTGTGTGGTTTATTGGCTAGCCACATAGGTCAAAGAACTTTAGCACTTTTAGCATATTGGCAACACTGAAGTGACAGGAAGAACCCCCAAACAAAGGTAACAGATCAATTTTGAAAGCTTGCAACTCCAAGCATCAATAAGCCTATTCAATTTTTGGCATCATGCTGTGTAGGGGGAGAGGATTTTCAGTTTATTCCCAATTTCTTTTATCTTTGCTCATTTTGGCCCCGGTCACACTGGGGGAAAAGGTGCAGCTGAAGTGTGGCTTTTTTGAGGCACATCAAAAGAGAAGCACAGCGGCGGGATCAGATAGATCCCCTGAGCCGCCGCACAGTTGCTCCCCGGCATGATCAGATGCCGGGGGAAGCCACAGATCGGTGAGCGCGGCAAGCCTGCTGCGTATGTGCGTGCATGCGCAGTTCTACAGGGCCTCCGTAGGCTGCAGGGAGATGGGCGCGTTGGCGATCAGACGCCGACCCATGCTGCACATCAACAGATAGGTAGTACTCTTTTGGTGCTACCTTTTTGCGGCAGGTTTTCAGCTGGAAGGGACGGATCGGGGACATGTGCGCACCGCTTCCCAGATGTTGCGGTATGATCGCGCCTGCTTGATGCGCCCCCGATCCGTCCCTCCCACAGGGCAAATCCTTTCGTGTGACCGGGGCCTTTGTTGAGCATGCAAAGGATGTGTATGCCTACTATTCTCTCACTAAACTTCTTTTCTGTTCTGAATGTGCTCTGAGTGGCCTCTGTGAACCACAAAGCCCTTATTGATCATGTTTAGTAAGAGGGAGAAAAAGGGGGAAGCTGTGATCCCGATCCAAGGGGACTTCCCAAGGGAGAATGCCAAGTCCCTGCAGCAGCTCAGGCAAGAGGCATGCAGAAGAGGAGCTGAGCCTCTAAAGGCAGTGGCAAAGGGCCCTGGATTTGTAACACGCAGGTGGGAATTTCCCCTGGGCTGTAATGGCAGCAAAAGTTTACCCAGAGTGAGTGTGGAACTCAGGAGAGAGAAAGAGGAACCTGGCTGGGCTGGAGACCCAGGAAAGCTTTCTCACTCCCACATGGGATGTAATGGGGCTTATGAGAACATACTGTTTCTCCACAGTATGTATCACTTTCCTTTGACTTATTCTATTGCATCTGTGTAACCTGCTTTCTGTGTTATTATGGCATACCATGCCTAGGCTGCGGTCATATGGAGCATTAGCCACACTGCAGAGACGGAAGATAGGCGGATTTTCCGGGCGTGATCACAGCGCCACATCTGGGAAGCATAGAGCTCCCGTGCCGAACCCGAGGCTTCCCGCCGAAGATGCGGGGTAAAAAACTAGTACCTCCGAGGTACTAGTTTCCGGAAACCGCGGGGCAAGGGCAGGCGCCTGATCGCATTTCCGGTGGTAGTTTGTGGCATCTGGCGCCCGCCCATGTCCCGTCGCTAAAAGGGTTTCCCCCCCAAAATCTCCACGGGATGCGCACAAGCACCCAACAGCGCATACGCACACTTCATGTAAAAACAAACAACACAGCCCCCTCCTCTTTTCCGTACCCCCCCACTCCTGGCTCGGCCTGCTCAAGCGGAACGGACGGCAAAGGGGGAGGTGCCGGGGGGGTGTGGCTGGAGGGCGGCCTGGCTGAAGCTCCTCCTGGAGGGGACCGGACCGAGGACACAGTTTGCATTCCTCTGCAGCCCTGGAAGGGGTTAAACCCACTGAGCCTTTTGCTAGAGAGGCCCCTTCTTTGCCGCGCCACAGAATTGTCCTGTGATCGGCACCTCCCCCCTAACCACGGGACCTCTACGGGACCTCTATGGAACATCTGATCACGCAGCCACGTGTTATTTTGCTCCGGGGCAAACAGCCACGCTCCCCCCCCCCCGCATTTTCTTGCCCGTGTGACCGGGGTCCTAGATAGTTTTTTTTCTTTCTTTTCATTGTTGTTGTTTGCACTGTTTTCCAGTTCTGTAATCCTAGGGTGCTTTCACACACACTAAATAACACACTTTCAATCCACTTTCAGTGCACTTTGCACCTGGGTTTTACTGTGCGAAATGAAAACATCCACTTGCAAATGGTCACTGAAGTGGATTGAAACTGCATTATTTAGCATGTGTGGAAGGCCCTAGCTAGTCTTGGAAGGGGAGGCAGCATGATGTAGTCCAAGCTCATCAGATCTTGACCCTGCTAAGGAGGATCAATACTTGGGTGGGAAACCACTAAGAAAGTCTCTGCAGAGGAAGGCCCTGGCAAACTGCCTCTGCTTCTCACTCACCCTGGAAAGCCCCTTGACAGACACGCCATAAATTAATTATGATTTGACAGCACGCAAATACATACAGAATCCTAGTCCCCTGCATTGTATATTGGAGGTCCTTGCTGTCACTGAACTAGTTTTTTTCTTTTAATTTTGTAATCCACCTTGAATATCAATGAGAAAAGCTGGCTATAAATGAATAAAATAGAAAGTATAGATTGTCCCAACTGGATTATACACAAAATGGGAATTTGCTGCCATGTCACATTAAAAAAATCCTAAAGCATTTTTAACCTTCTAGAGGGCAGGCCGGGGTGACTGGGAACAGAATCGGGGGCCAGCTGGAACTCAAATTTAATCCAAACCAGCCTCTACTTACCACTTAACTGCTGTCGTTTCCAAACAGATTAGCGAAAGAGATTTCCCAGCAGCCAAACCCCCATTTCTCAGAGGAGATAATAATCTTAATTGAAATCAGAAAACCTTCAAGCATCTTTGTGCACTCAGTAATAGCACAACGTTTAGAATCACAGTGGGATTAATAATTGGGAACGGCGTTCGATCATTTCTGTTCTGTTTTGTTTCAGAAGGGGTGAGAAGCGAAGTCAGAGGTATCATTTCAGGCTCCACCACCACCTTTCCCGTGTGAAAACGCTGCCGAGCTCCTCAGCCTAGCAGGCTGCTCAGGACCGGAAAACACCAAAGGAGTCTAGTGAGGGATGACACCTATCTTGGTATTGTAATTGAAAGCTTGATCAAAAGATCACACTCTTATCCTTTCCAGGCTGATGGAATCAGAGCGATTTAACATTCTGCTACTCCACAGGGGAGGGGGGAAAGGGAGAGCAAGAGGGAGAGAAGCATCTGAGCTCTGATTCCGATCACACAATCCTTTGCAGAAACAATTATAAAATGCAAATACGACAGATACTTCTTTAAGAGAACAAATCTCTCCATTGCTTGCCTCTTTTATCAAACATCTGGGGGGGGGGGTTAGAGGGTATCTTTCTCTCTCCCCAAAAAGAGCTTTCTTCTCCTCTGTGTGATCTTAAAACAAGTGATCTGCCAAGGACATGTAATCTGAACACAACTAGCAATGCAATCCTAAACAGTTACCCACTTTCTAAATCCACTGAAGTCAATGGGTTTAAAAGGGGGTAACTCTACTCAAAACGGTGCTCTCAATTGAGTCCAGTTCAGTTACTGTGGGATCAATTCACTGATGTTATCTATGTAGGTCAAGCAACTACCCCCTTTATGCAATGCAATTTCTGTTTTTGGCAGGCTCAAATAGGGAGCGGTGGCGCAGGCAGTTAAAAGCCTGCTATAACAACAATGAACAGTCATTACGGCTGTTCGAGACCCACCCTGGCCGGGGTGAGCTCCCGGCCCTAGTCCCAGCTCCCGTCCAACCAGCGGTTCGAAAGCGTATAAAACGCAAATAGATAAAATGGGTACCTGCCCCAAGATGGCAGGGGGCCCCCCTCCTCCTTACGAGGACATGTGGCAGGAGTGGTGGCAGCAATGGCGGAGGCAATGGCGGCAGCGGAGTTGGCCCTGGCGACCCGGTGTGCGCAAGGCTAGACGGAGGCAAAGTCGTGGTGTGCGGTGGCGTGGCAACGTGGTGCGGTGGAGCCAGCGGGATGGAACCAGAGCTGCGACTGGCACGTTGCCGAGCACCGGGTGAAGCCCACCGGAAGGAGCCGCGGTTTAAGACCTGTTCCAGGCGCCAGGAAGTGAAGCGCCGAAGAGCCGCCAGGGAATGAACAACAAGCCGAGCCAGGAACTGAATAACAACTGAGCCTGCGGCCGGGGTGCTGGTAGGTTATCACCCCCCATACAAATAATGTGGCCCTAGTTAGGGATAAACAGCTGTGTAAACCGCTCAGAGACCCTTCGGGGTCAGAGCGGTATATAAGTCGAAAATTAATTAAATAAATAAATAGGCATGCTTCAATTGGCAATCCCTGGAGGAGGAACTGGGGAGTAGGGTCTGGTGTCCCAGCAGTGTCCTGGCATGCTGATGTCATTTCTGGTTAAAATTGGTAGTAACACCTTTAGAAATTCTAGGATTTGGTGTGTGTGTGTGGGGGGGGGGGGGTTTTTTTTTGTAAAATTCTAGAATGTCCCCAGGTCACTTCCAGTAACACCAGAAGTGACATAAGTACTCTGGTGTACGCACTCCCTCCCCGTTTTTTCTCCCACCAATGCCTCAGGCTTTAGCGGGCCTCCTGCTACAGCATTCCCAATGCTCGATTAGGCCCACTGGAGTGGTTCAGTAGCCAGAACTAGACAGCTAAAAATGACAGCTGTATGTCTAGTCTTCTCTTCCCATTGCACCTACTATCACATTTGTATTCTCCAAGGAGCACAAGGTTGATTACTTAGTGTTGGCAGAGTAATTAACACAGCAATGGTGCACAACCTGATTAAAGAGTAGATAAAGGTTTATTTATGAATTAACATACTTGATAGGAAAGAGGAGAGAGAGAGAGAGAGATAGGTTCCTAACTACATCTTTAGCTGAAAGAGAGGGTAAGACTGAAAGTGGCACTTGAAGAAGAAGGGGGAAATTGCCCCAAGAGTAGCAATCTTGAGACAGACAAGGAATGACACTTAACAGGAGAGAAGGTGCTGACTTCTTGCCTTCTTGGTGCCCCCTGCAGGGTCTTCTTCTCTTCTTCTTTGTACATGGGACTTTGCCTTTTCCGACACTTAGTTCTCTTCTCCTCAGACTGAGGAGGCCTTAATTACACGAGACAAGCAGTTTGGGGATTCCGTTGCAGCCACATCTAGGATCAGGGGACTCGCCTTCTAAATTCTCTGGTATAAAGCAACTCTATGAGGCCAATCAGGCTGAGACAGATCAGACTGAGGAGGCCTTAATTATACGAGACAAGCAGTTTGGGGATTCCGTTGACTGACTTGCAGCCATATCTAGGATCAGGGGACTCGCCTTCTAAAGCACCCTATAGCTTGTTATGGATTGGGAGCACTGCACAGGCCTTCCGCCCTTGCTGTTTTCCCAACCAGAAATGGTGGGACCCGACAGCAGGCGTAAACAGGGCCCTCCCACCACCATTTCCACTCACAATCATGCACATCACTGCAAGTCAGATTGAGGGGCTTCCAACCCTATTTTCTTCACAGGTCTCATGTAATTATTCTCTCTGGGATTGTTCCAAGGGTTGCCTAGGAAGAATGCATCACTGAGGGGGATTTGAACTGAACCAGTTCCAGTACAGCATACAAGCCTCCACAACATACTAGCTCTGTCCTATTCCAGCATCTATGTGGATGTTGTATTTCTCATTCTCTCACTGAGCCAATGATATGGAACCAGGACAAGAAAGCAAATAACATTAGGTTGACACACAGGGAAGCTCTATTGTTTGGGGCAGAAACTTGATGCATTCCATAATACCCAGCTCAGCCTCCAGTGAGCTGGTCAAAGGTATAGCAGCTCCCATGGAATAATCACCAGGGAGGTTGCAAACTTCAATAGGTAAACATACTACTGGGATATTTGCTTAGTATAGGCCCCGGTCACATTGCAAAGTTGCCGCGGGAGAGGCATGGAAGGTGGGAGGATTATCCGGGCGCGATCACACCCCAACATCTTGGAAGTGGAGCGCACCCGTGGCTTACCGCCGACAATGTGCATTTAAAAACTAGTACCTCCAAGGTACTAGTAAAGGTTTGCCACGGGCTGCCTCCAGACGCCCGTGATCGCGCTGGCATGCGGCATTCCCCTCCAGTTTCTCATTTACCCGCTGGCACCGAGGGAAGGACCCGTGCTGTGCCGCCGGCGTGTCAGATTGCGTAATCGCGGATCAAACTGCGCTGGGGCAATTAGCCACGCCTCCCCCCTGTGATATCCGGCCCGTGTGCCCGGGGCCATAGCACAGTTTGCCCAGTCATAGAAGTGTGATATTGCATGCAGTAAAATAAATCTCCCAAAAAGTATATTGCAAAGTAAAAATTACATTTATTCAAGTAGAGTCAGTTCACGTTCAGGTTGCAGTCGAAAGGAAGAGAGAGAATCCTAATCTAAAGAATACTATATCCCTATCACGAGTGGCCAGATTATCCAGCATCATTTATGTAGAATTGTGAGGGCACTGTTTCTGCAGGCGAGACCTCTAGAGACATGTGACTCCATGAAGAGCCATGGGGAGAATGGAAGAGAACAAAAAGGGCACACAGAGAGAGAAGAGGTCAGAGGGTAGCTCTCAGGTGAAGACAAAGCCTGCAGTCACACAAACTAAATAATCCACTTTCCACTGTGTACCTCCCATAAGACTGGGTGAAAATGCGCATGCTTGCAACAATAGTGATAACATGGACTTGAACACACATCTAAGAGTCAAGACTTTGCCGTGTTTATCATCCCTGGCTGACTCATTTGCTCACTGTTTGTAAAATTGGCAGCTGAACAGCATGCAGCAACAGCAGGTCTGTGTCAGGGAGGAAGAAAGTAGGTATCCCATTGGGTGGTGTGGGGATGGGCATGCATGAAACATTACTGATTTCACTGTGCTGTACTTCATCAGTTGATAACATGAACAGTAACCTGACAAACAGGCTCCAACTGTATGCCAACATGCAAAACTGCTTAACAAAAAATGCCCCCTTGTTCACAAGAAGCAAACATACTGTACTGTACTGGTGGTTGTCTGAGCATTTCTAATAAGCACATGTAGTATGAAATATGCAAAGGAGACCAACGCACCCCTGGCCACCCCACCCTAAATAGCACTTCTGTTGAGCAGTTCTGGGTGCATCCACTGGGTGTCAGTGGTGAAGAACATACACCATACATATTTTGCCTTCTTTTCATCTCTACCACTGTCACCTGGACACGTATAATTTACCAGTAGATTTTGTTTTTGCCAACGTGAGCAGTATTTCCAAAAAATAGATCATTCAAAATTAAGGTCACTTGCCCCCCCCTTTCATTCTCCCTTTCCCTTATTAGCATCTGACTGTCTTTATCTTGCGTGTGCACGGAAAATAAAATTTAAATGAGATGCCGTTTTTATTAGGATATTTTGTTTTAAAGTGCTGTGCCAGGTTCTTTCTCTATCTCCTCGGAGCAATCAGTTTAACAGTCTCTATTTAAATCCGATGACAGGTCCAGTGGTGTGAGATCAGGGGTAAAGCCGAGGCTTAAGGATAGAATTTTAAAAAGGAGAACTCCAAAGAGAATTGGGTTTTTATATCACCTCGTTCTGCACGGAGTATGTTGTAATGCATGTTTATATGCACCTATAAAAGATGCAAAGTATGGGAAGGGAATCATAGAGAACAAAATGCCAGCACCTAACTGTGCTTAAATGAGAAGTTCTACTCGTATAGTAGAACTCAGAGGCAAATAGTTTGTGGGACAGTGTGCATTGAGGGGAGCGGTGGCACAGTGGGTATATCCCACTGTCTTAACACCTGAACTGTGTTAGTTCAAGCCCCACACTGGTGTGAGCAGCCAGCCTGTTGTCCCCAGCTCATCGTCCACCCAGCGATTCGAAAGCTTCGGCGAGTAAATAAAATGGGAACCACTCCTTAGGGTGGGCACGCCAACCTCCCTTGTGGGAGGGCGTTAGCTGATTGTTGGACGTCCTGGTCAAGCTTGTAAAAGACGAAACAGCTTCCTGGCTACGAAAAAGAACGCCTGCAATGGATGTTCCGGCCAGGCGGTGGCAGTGTGGCGATTGACATACGGGTCCTGAGGCCTGGCCAGCAAGCAGCCATGCGGGAAAATGACGGAGCCAGCCAGAAGATGTCTAAACCGGGCAGTGACGGTGCGTGCAATTAAAGTGAATATATGTTGTCTTCCCTATCCCCTACGAACATTGTTAGTCCCTTGTCTATATATGGAGTAACCGTACATCGCTTTGAGCCCACTTGGGAAAGCTATTAACATGCAGATTAGGGGAATGCTCAATGCCCCCCCCCCGAGTTCAGCTTACATCCTAGGGGTTTGATGGATGGTTGTCTGTTCTTCAACATATTCACAGGTTGCTTCATGATAATCCTTCCCAACAGTGGGCTGCGGGAC
The DNA here is from genome assembly GCF_001447785.1 of Gekko japonicus. Lineage (NCBI taxonomy): Eukaryota > Metazoa > Chordata > Lepidosauria > Squamata > Gekkonidae > Gekko > Gekko japonicus. The sequence continues at coordinate 229,558 of NW_015173215.1, read as the reverse complement.
AACTACAGGACAACTGGGTTCACACGCATGCTTGTTTTCACACAGCCCGATAGAGTCCCCCCCTCCCCTTCCTCCTAGCTGTACTGCTGCTCCACTGGGGCTCTTTCCACAAACAGTCCCATCAGTCACAGTTGCTCTTACGTGATTGATCCCCATGCTTCCTTGCCTCTGTACAAACTTTCTCATCCACAGCCTTTGTGCAGGGAATCACCTACCATGGAATAGCTTCAAAAGTGGAGAAACCTCAGATGTTAATAGAAGATCTTTGATCAAACTCAAGCTGAGGAATTCTTTCAAGTTTGTTTGTAGAAGTTCAATTGGTTCAATGAAGGTTTTTTGGGGTTTTTTGTTGAGAGAGAGGAGGGTGTCATGTTTAGTGTGTCAAACTAGGGCCAGGGAGACCCAGGCTCAAATCCAGGCTCTGGTAGGGGAGGGGCCATGACTCAGTGGTAGAGCAGTATGTTTGGCATACAAATGATCCCAGCTTGAATCCCCAGTGTCTCCAGTTAAAAAGGTCACTTAGTGGGTGACAGGAAAGGCCTCTGCCGGAGACCCTGGAGAGTCGCTGCCAGTCTGAGCAGGCAATACGGGCCTTGATGGACCAAAAGGTTTGATTCAGTGTAAGGCAGCTTCATGTGTTCCTCCAGTTTGGTGTATTGGTTAAGAGTGGTGGACTCTACTCCAGAGAACTGGGTTTGATTCACCACTCCTTCACATGAAGCCAGCTGGGTGACCTTGGGTCAGTCACAGTTCTCACAGAGCTCTCTTAGCCCCACCTACTTCACAGGGTGTCTGTTGCAGGGAGAGGAAGGGGAGAAGATTGTAAGCTGCTCTGAGACTCCTTTGGGTAGTGAAAGGCGGGGTATAGAAACCAACTCTCCTCCTTCTCCTCCCCCCCCATGAAGCACACTGAGCAGCCTTTGGCCTGTTACTCTCTCTCTCAGCATAGCTGCTCATTGGATTGGTGTACGGATAACACGGAGGGGAGGAGAGCCAGGAGCTGCTTGGAACTCTGCAGTGCTAGTCCAGTCAAAAGCTACTGAAACAGCTGGTCCTAGATGTGAGCTGAGAATTTCTAAATGTGGTTTTAAAAAGTCTGAGGATAGAATTACTGAATGTGGACTACAGGACAGTTCGGTGGATAGGGAACTGGTTAGAGGACCGCACCCAAAGAGTGGTGGTCAATGGCGCTTCATCAGATTGGAGGGAGGTGTCCAGCGGGGTGCCGCAGGACTCGGTTTTGGGCCCGGTACTTTTCAATATTTTTTTTATCAGTGATCTGGATGAAGGGGTAGAAGGGCTACTCATTAAATCTGCTGGTTATGCCAAATTGGGAGGAGTAGCAAACACCCAAGAAGACAGAGTTTACTTTTACTTTACTTTATCTTACATTTCGATTTCTATACTGCTCCATCCAGTCGGCTCGGAACAGTTTACAGGGAACAATTACATTGCCTAACTAGGGCCACACAATGAAGGGGAAGTAACTGCCTACCAGGCACCTGTGGCAGGGTCTTAGTTGTTGTACGACTTTTTCCTTCGGAGGTTCTTTCAGTCCCGGGTGACGACGTCTCGGCACAGATCTTCTTCATCCACAGTGACTCCTTTCGGGGATGGTCCCACAGCGCATGACAGCGTTAAAATTCAACGAGACCCGAATACTCTGGAGAAGTGGGCAGTTGCAAACAGGATGCAGTTCAACAAAGATAAAGGCACAGTATGACATCTGGGCCACAAAAATGTCAAGCACAAATACTGGATGGGGGATACGTTTCTGGGGAGTAGTGTATGCAAAAGAGCTCTTGGGGTAAGAGTGGACTGTAAACTAAATATGAGCAGTCAGTGTGATGTGGTAAAAAGGCAAATTCAGTCTTGGGTTGTATTAAAAGGGCCATTGCATTGAAATCACAGGAGGTCATAGCCCCCCTGTATACTGCCTTGGTCAGGCCGCACCTTGAGTACTGTGTGCAGTTCTGGAGGCCTCACTTCAATAAGGATGTGGACAAAATCAAGAGGGTGCAGAAGAGAGCGACGAGGATGATCAGGGGTGTGGAGACTGAGCCCTACGAGGAAAGGCTAAGGGCCTTGAGAATGTTTAGTTTGGAGAAGGGGAGATTGAGGGGGGGACATGATTCCTCTCTTTAAATATTTGAAAGGCTGTCATTTGGAGGAGGGCAAGGAGCTGTTCCAGTTGGCAGTAGACTCGTTGGACCTGAAGCAACAGGTTTAAATTATATGCAGAAAGGTACCGGCTGGATATTAGGAAAAACTTTTTCAGGGTCAGAGTGGAATCTGCTGCCTAGGGAGGTGGTTACCTCCCCTTCACTGACAGCTTTCAGGAAGAGGCTGAACGAATATTTGTCAGAGATGCTTTAGGCTGATCCTGCATTGGGCAGGGGGTTGGACTAGATGGTCTGTATGGCCCCTTCCAACTCTATGATTCTGTGATTCTGAAATGAAACACAGGTCCTGAGTTCAGATCCTCTTGCCCCACTGAATAGTTTCTGGTACCTTTACAATCAATGCCTGTTCTCCCAGCAAACAGAAGGATGGCACAGGCAATTCTTTATGTGCAGAGAGACAAAAGATGTACTATACAGAGAGATCCAAATTGTCTCTCTCGAATTGTACTACAGATCCAATTATCTTTAACCAAAGATACCCTTGATGTCCTCCG
>NW_015173215.1:224177-226134 GCF_001447785.1 Gekko japonicus | reverse complement strand
CATGAAATTGAGCCAACTTCAGAGGACGGTGGAAGACAGGAGGGCCTGGCAGGAGATGATCCATGGGGTCGCGAAGAGTCGGACTCGACTGTGCGACTGAACAACAACAAACCTGGAAGTGTGTCAGAACCCACAGCCAACAACGAAGTACACACATTCAGGAACGGTTATACTTTTATTGCAGAGCTATAGATGCAGTAACATAGGCACTGTTAAGAATGGTGGCGGCCCCATGAGCATAATAGGATATAGGGTATTCGTATGCACCCCCCCCCCGCACTGGCCAATTAGGCACCCTCCCGTGTGCGGGATAAAGCTTAGAGACCGTTAGGTAGCTGAAGCTGAGAACCAACACTCTCCCACGACATCTAGGGAAAACCCAGACTCCACAACACCCTACTGCACATCTGTATAGATAAGCATTTCGGCGCACAGCAGAGAAAGCACAGAAAGGAATGCAGTAGCAATTAACTTGAAAGGAGAGCAATAGCAATTAACCAGATACAGACCAAACTCCCCAACCTTCATGGCAGCATAGCTGACAAAGTGCTGTGATGATGCTCTAGGAATTCACCCTTCTTTTATGGTAGACACCATAGAGATGTTTAATTCCTAGAGCATTATGAGATCATTTCTGGGTAGAAACAGGAAGTGATGTTGCTCAGTGTTGCTCCCATCCCTCCAAATATTCCCACTGGCTAGCAACCATAGGTTACTCTGATTGGCTGGCTTTTGTCAGTCACAAAATCACATCCCCAACTCACATAGAGCAATGTTCAAATAAAAAAAAAAAACAGCATGGTTTGCCCCAACATTCTTAAAGACTATGAACAAGAAATAAGAAACAGAGGGCAATTTCTCACTAGAGCTGCCTCGCAGCACAGCATGGTTTGCCCCAACACAAACATGTCAATTTCACACCCGAGGCTGCGGGGCTGCATTTGACTCGGGGCTTCGCCCGATTTCCTCCGCAGTTTCATGATCCTCAAAAACCAGGATCACGAAACTGTGGAGGAAATTGGGCGAAGCCCCGAGTCAAAATGCAGCCCCGGAGCTTCGGGTGTGAAATTGACATGTTTGTGTCGGGGCAAACGGCGGCTGTGCTGCCAGGCAGCTCTAGTGAGAAATCGCCCAGACTGTGAATAAGGTTATCCCCAGTCCTAATCTCACCTCTGTTACCAACCCTTGAAAGCTTTATGCATGTTTTCTGGCCTCACCCCCCTCTCAACTTTCAGTTATGCTCCTGCAGAGTGCAGGGGGTTGGACTAGATGACCTGTAAGGTCCCTTCCAACTCTAACATTCTATGATTCTATATGAGGACAATCCTACTCAGGTGAGTATCCTACTCAGTATTCTTACTGGGCTGTTGTAAGGATTATCCACAAGATTTTTAAAAGAGGCATATCAGATTACTCTCAGAGGTACCTGCATTAAGGCACTGGGGGACATCCCTCATTCACTGATTGACAAGATACTGGAGGGAGCAGAGGAGCAATTACCTTAAGAACTTCTTGGAGATTTGAGGGAGTGTTTAAGGAGTGCAGATTTGAGGGGAGAGCAATGTTTTGGGAGCGGAGATCTGAGGGGAGGGCAATGTTTAGGGAGCAGAGATTTGAGGGGAGGGCATTGTTTAGGGAGTGGAGATCTGAGGGGAGGGCATTGTTTAGGGAGTGGAGATTTGAGGCAATGTTTAGGGAGTGGAGATCTGAGGGGAGGGCATTGTTTAGGGAGTGGAGATCTGAGGGGAGGGCATTGTTTAGGGAGTGGAGATCTGAGGGGAGGGCAATGTTTAGGGAGTGGAGATCGAGGGCATTGTTTAGGGAGAGGGAGTGGAGATTTGAGGGGAGGGCATTGTTTAGGGAGTGGAGATCTGAGGGGAGGGCATTGTTTAGGGAGTGGAGATCTGAGGGGAGGGCAATGTTTAGGGAGTGGAGATTTGAGGGGAGGGCATTGTTT